>NC_057798.1:192103149-192121611 GCF_018294505.1 Triticum aestivum | reverse complement strand
CCCTAGCTTTTCACATTCGTTTGACACGTGGAAGATGGTCATTATTGGGCATAGAAGCCGAGGAGAGCGGCACGCACTAGAAGCCGGACACTATCCGAGAGGTACATGGATTTTGGAGAAGAACCCGCCTTGCAATGCCGAAGATAAACTTGCGTGCTGGACTTGAAGCCTGGTTCGGGGGCTACTGAGGGAGTCCTGGATTAGGGGGTGTCCGGATGGCCGGACTATGACCTTTGGCCGGACTCCCGGACTATGAAGATACAAGATTGAAGACTTCGTCCCGTGTCCGGATGGGACTTTCCTTGACGTGGAAGGCAAGGTTGGCGATACGATATGAAGATCTCCTCCCATTGTAACCGACCCTGTGTAACCCTAGCCCTCTCCGGTGTCTATATAAACCGGAGAGTTTTAGTCCGTAGGACGAACAACAATCATACCATAGGCTAGCTTCTAGGGTTTAGCCTCTCTGATCTAGTGGTAGATCAACTCTTGTACTACCCATATCATCAATATTAATCAAGCAGGAGTAGGGTTTTACCTCCATCAAGAGGGCCCGAACCTGGGTAAAAACATCGTGTCCCTTGTCTCCTGTTACCATCCGCCTAGACACACAGTTCGGGACCCCCTACCCGAGATCCGCCGGTTTTGACACCGACAGTATCCTATGAAGACACATTTTTCCGACTTGGGTTCGAGCTTTTCAGGTTGAAGTTTCTTGACATAAGCATCACATCCCCAAACTTTTAGAAACGACAGCTTAGGTTTCTTCCCAAACCATAATTCATACGGTGTCGTCTCAACGGATTTAGACGGAGCCTTATTTAAAGTGAATGTAGCTGTCTCTAGAGCGTATCCCCAAAATGATAGCGGTAAATCGGTAAGAGACATCATAGATCGCACCATATCCAATAGAGTGCGATTACGATGTTCGGACACACCGTTACGCTGAAGTGTTCCAGGCGGCGTGAGTTGTGAAACGATTCCACATTTTCTTAGGTGCGTACCAAATTCGTGACTTAAATATTCTCCTCCACGATCTGATCGCAAGAACTTTATCTTTCAGTCATGTTGATTCTCTACCTCATTCTGAAATTCCTTGAACTTTTGAAAGGTCTCAGACTTGTGTTTCATCAAGTAGACATATCCATATCTACTTAAGTCATCAGTGAGAGTGAGAACATAACGATATCCTCCGTGAGCCTCAACGCTCATTGGACCGCACACATCAGTATGTATGATTTCCAATAAGTTGATTGCTCGCTCCATTGTTCCGGAGAACGGAGTCTTGGTCATTTTTCCCATGAGGCATGGTTCGCATGTGTCAAATGATTCATAATCGAGAGACTCTAAAAGTCCATCTGCATGGAGCTTCTTCATGCGCTTGACACCAATGTGACCAAGGCGGCAGTGCCACAAGTATATGGGACTATCGTTATCAACTTTACATCTTTTGGTATTGACACTATGAATATGTGTAACATTATGTTCGAGATTCATTAAGAATAAACCATTGACCATCGGGGCATGACCATAAAACATATCTCTCATATAAATAGAACAACCATTATTCTCGGATTTAAATGAGTAGCCATCTCGTATTAAACGAGATCCAGATACAATGTTCATGCTCAAACTTGGCACTAAATAACAATTATTGAGGTTTAAAACTAATCCTGTGGGTAAATGTAGAGGTAGCATGCCGACGGCGATCACATCGACCTTGGAACCATTCCCGACGCGCATCGTCACCTCGTCCTTCGCCAGTCTCCGCTTATTCCGTAGCTCCTGCTTTGAGTTACAAATATGAGCAACGACACCGGTATCAAATACCCAGGAGCTACTACGAGCACTGGTAAGGTACACATCAATTACATGTATATCACATATACCTTTAGTGTTGCCAGCCTTCTTGTCCGCTAAGTATTTGGGGCAGTTTCGCTTCCAGTGACCCTTTCCTTTGCAATAAAAGCACCCAGTCTCAGGCTTGGGTCCATTCTTTGACTTCTTCTCGGCAACTGACTTACCAGGCGCGGCAACATCCTTGCCGTCCTTCTTGAAGTTCTTCTTACCCTTGCCTTTCTTGAACTTGGTAGTTTTATTGACCATCAACATTTGATGTTCCTTTTTGATTTCTACCTCTGCTGACTTCAGCATTGAAAATACTTCAGGAATAGTTTTCACCATCCCCTGCATATTGTAGTTCATCACAAAGCTCTTGTAGCTCGGTGGGAGAGACTGAAGGATTCTGTCAATGACCGCCTCGTCCGGGAGGTTAATGTCCAGCTGGGACAGGCGGTTGTGCAACCCAGACATTTTGAGTATGTGCTCACTGACAGAACTGTTTTCCTCCATCTTACAACTATAGAACTTGTCGGAGACTTCATATCTCTCGACCCGGGAGTGAGCTTGAAAAACCATTTTCAGCTCCTCAAACATCTCATATGCTCCGTGTTGCTCAAAACGCTCTTGGAGCCCCGGTTCTAAGTTGTAAAGCATGCCGCACTGAACGAGGGAGTAATCATCAGCACGTGACTGCCAAGCGTTCATAACATCTTGGTTCTCTGGGATGGGTGCTTCACCTAGCGGTCCTTCTAGGACATATGCTTTCTTGGCAGCTATGAGGATGATCCTCAGGTTCCGGACCCAGTCCGTATAGTTGCTGCCATCATCTTTCAGCTTTGTTTTCTCTAGGAACGCGTTGAAGTTCATGTTGACATGAGAGTTGGCCATTTGATCTACAAGACATTTTTGCAAAGATTTCAGACTAAGTTTATGATAATTAAGTTCATCTAATCAAATTATTTAATGAACTCCCACTCAGATTAGACATCCCTCTAGTCATCTAAGTGTTACATGATCCGAGTCGACTAGGCCGTGTCCGATCATCACGTGAGACGGACTAGTCATCATCGGTGAACATCTCCATGTTGATCGTATCTTTCATACGACTCATGTTCGACCTTTCGGTCTCTTGTGTTCCGAGGCCATGTCTGTACATGCTAGGCTCTTCAAGTTAACCTAAGTGTTTTGCATGTGTAAATCTGTCTTACACCCGTTGTATGTGAACGTTAGAATCTATCACACCCGATCATCACGTGGTGCTTCGAAACAACAAACTGTCGCAATGGTGCACTGTTAGGGGGAACACTTTCTTGTAATTATTATGAGGGATCATCTTATTTACTACCGTTGTTGTAAGTAAACAAGATGCAAAAACATGATAAACATCACATGCAATCAATTAGTAGTGACATGATATGGCCAATATCATATAGCTCCTTTGATCTCCATCTTCGGGGCTCCATGATCATCTTCGTCACCGGCATGACACCATGATCTCCATCATCATGATCTCCATGAAGTTGCTCGCCAACTATTACTTCTACTACTATAGCTAACAATTTAGCAATAAAGTAAAGTAATTACATGGCGTTAAATCATTGACACGTAGGTCATACAATAATTAAGACAACTCCTATGGCTCCTGCCGGTTGTCATACTCATCGACATGCAAGTCGTGATTCCTATTACAAGAACATGATCTCATACATCACAATATATCATTCATCATTCATCACAACTTTTGGCCATATCACATCACAAAGCAATTGCTGCAAAAACAAGTTAGACGTCCTCTAATTGTTGTTGCATTTTTTACGTGGCTGCAATAGGGTTCTAGCAAGAATGTTTTCTTACCTATGAAAAAGCCACAACGTGATTTGTCAACTTCTATTTACCCTTCATAAGGACCCTTTTCATCGAATCTGCTCCAACTAAAGTGGGAGAGACAGACACCCGCTAGCCACCTTATGCAACTAGTGCATGTCAGTCGGTGGAACCTGTCTCACGTAAGCGTACGTGTAAGGTCGGTCCAGGCCACTTCATCCCACAATACCACTAAAGCAAAATAAGACTAGTAGTGGCAAGAAATTTGACAACATTTATGCCCATAACAGATTTGTGTTCTACTTGTGCAAAGAGAACTATGCATAGACCTAGCTCTGATACCACTGTTGGAGAACGTTGCAGAAAATAAAAAATTTCCTACGGTTTCACCAAGATCAATCTATGAGTTCTTCTAGCAACGAGAGAGAGGAGTGCATCTACATACCCTTGTAGATCGAGCGGAAGCGTTCAAGAGAATAGGGTTGAGGGAGTCGTACTCGTCGTGATCCAAATCACCGGAGATCCTAGCGCCGAACGGACGGCACCTCCGCGTTCAACACACGTACGGTCAGTGTAACGTCTCCTCCTTCTTGATCCAGCAAGGGGGAAGGAGAGGTTGATGAAGATCCAGCAGCACAACGGCGTGGTGGTGGATGCAGCAGGGATCCCGGCAGGGCTTCGCCAAGCGTCTGCGGGAGGGAGAGGTGTAGCAAGGGGGAAGGGAGGCACCAAGTGCAAGGGTGCGGCTGCCCTCCCTCCCCCTCTATATAGGGTCCCCAGGGGGGTGCCGGCCCTAGGAGATGGGATCTCCTAAGAGGGGAGGCGGCCAAGGGGGGTGCCTTGCCCCCCAAGGCAAGTGGAGGCGCCCCCTCCCCTAGGGTTCCCAACCCTAGGCGCAGGAAGGCCCAAGGGGGGGGGGGCGCACCAGCCCACCAGGGGCTTGTTCCCCTCCCACTTCATCCCATGGGGCCCTCCGGGATAGGTGGCCCCACCCGGTGGACCCCCGGGACCCTTCCGGTGGTCCTGGTACAATACCGGTGACCCCTGAAACTTTCTCGATGGCCGAAACTCGACTTCCCATATATAATTCTTTACCTCCAGACCATTCCGGAACTCCTCGTGATGTCCGGGATCTCATCCGGGACTCCGAACAACTTTTTGTTTGCTGCATACAAATATCTCTACAACCCTAGCGTCACCGAACCTTACGTGTGTAGACTCTACGGGTTCGGGAGACACGTAGACATGACCGAGACGGCTCTCCGGTCAATAACCAACGACGGGATCTGGATACCCATGTTGGCTCCCACATTCTCCTCGATGATCTCATCGGATGAACCACGATGTCGAGGATTCAAGCAACCCCGTATAAAATTCCCTTTGTCAATCGGCATGTTACTTGCCCGAGATTCGATCGTCGGTATCCCAATACCTCGTTCAATCTCGTTACCGGCAAGTCACTTTACTCATACCGTAATGCATGATCCCGTGACCAGACACTTGGTCACTTTGAGCTCATTATGATGATGCACTACCGAGTGGGCCCAGAGATACCTCTCCGTCATACGGAGTGACAAATCCCAGTCTCGATCCGTGTCAACCCAATAGACACTTTTGGAGATACCCGTAGTATACCTTTATAGTCACCCAGTTACGTTGTGACGTTTGGTACACCCAAAGCACTCCTACGGTGTCCGGGAGTTACACGATCTCATGGTCTAAGGAAAAGATACTTGACATTGGAAAAGCTCTAGCAAATGAACTACATGATCTTGTGCTATGCTTAGGATTGGGTCTTGTCCATCACATCATTCTCCTAATGATGTGATCTCATTATCAATGACATCCAATGTCCATAGTCAGGAAACCTTGACCATGTGTTGATCAACAAGCTAGTCAATTAGAGGTTCACTAGGGACATATTATGGTCTATGTATTCACACGTGTATTACGATTTCCGGATAATACAATTATAGCATGAATAAAAGACAATTATCATGAACAAGGAAACATAATAATAATTCTTTTATTATTGCCTCTAGCGCATATTTCCAACAGGCACAACACACGGCTAAAGATCAATGATCAACTTGCATATCTATTGTGCCTTTGGGGTGTCCCCTGCCCATGTATATAAAGGAGGGAGGAGGAGGAGGCTGGCCCTACAGGGGGCGCGCCAAGTGTGGGGAGTACTAGGACTCCGAAGTCCTAGTAGGATTCCCCTTTTTCTTTCCGGAGTAGGAAAGAAGAAAGAGGGAAAGAGAGAGGGAGTAGGAAAGGAATGGTGGGGCGCCGCCCCCTTTCCTCTAGTCCAATTCGGACCCATGGGGGGGCACCTCCTTCCCTTTGGCCTGCCTCCTCTATTCCCGTATGGCCCAATAAGGCCCAATACTTCTCCCAGAGAATTCCCGTAACTCTCCGGTATCCCAAAAAAATACCCGAATCGCTCAGAACCTTTCCGATGTCCGAATATAGCCTTTCAATATATCGATTTTTACGGCTCGACCATTTCAAGATTCCTCGTCATATCCCCGATCCCATCCGGAACTCCGAACTATCTTCGGTACATCAAAACACATAAACTCATTATACCGATCGTCACCGAACGTTAAGCGTGCGGACCCTACGGGTTCGAGAACTATATAGACATGACCAAGACACATCTCCGGCCAATAACCAATAGTGGAACCTGGATGCTCATATTGGCTCCAACATATTCTACGAAGATCTTTATCGGTCAAACTGCATAACAACATACGTTGTTCCCTTTGTCATCGGTATGTTACTTGCCCGATCTTCGATCATCGGTATCTCAATACCTAGTTCAATCTCGTTACCGGCAAGTCTCTTTACTCGTTCCGTAGTGCATCATCCCGCAACTAACTCATTAGTCACATTGCTTGCAAGGCTTATAGTGATGTGCATTACCGAGAGGGCCCAGAGATACCTCTCTGACAATCGGCATTGACAAATCCTAATCTCGATCTATGCCAACTCAACAAGTACCATCGGAGACACTTGTAGAGCCCCTTTATAATCACCCAGTTATGTTGTGACATTTGGTAGCACACAAAGTGTTCCTCCGGTATTCGGGAGTTGCATAATCTCATTGTCATAGGAACATGTATAAGTCATGAAGAAAGCAATAGCAACAAACTAAATGATCAAGTGCTAAGCTAACGGAATGGGTCAAGTCAATCACATCATTCTCTAATCATGTGATCCTGTTAATCAAATGGCAACTCATGTCTATGGCTAGGAAACTTAACCATCTTTGATTCAACGAGTTAGTCAAGTAGAGGCATACTAGTGACATTATGTTTGTCTATGTATTCACACATGTACCAAGTTTCCGGTTAATACAATTGTAGCATGAATAATAAACATTTATCATGATATAAGGAAATATAAATAACAACTTTATTATTGCCTCTAGGGCATATTTCCTTCAAGAACAAGGCACCAAGGACCATGGGAGGTGACACGCACGGGAGCTGGCCCGCGGGACAGAGCTCAGTCGCTTGGATTTGTCAGTGCTGCAGGGACGAACCCGAGCACATACGTCGTGCCAATCCTTAATCATGAGGCGATCGCGGGAAGGTTCACGAGTGCACGGTGACATCATGGTGACGAAGCACCAGATAGGCAGTTGAAATACTTGGGAAATTCATGAAGGCAAAGCCAGTTTTGATACATGCGCAAAAACGATACAGCTGCGTGGCTCAGCCCTAGCAGCCCGAGGTTGATGAAGCCCGAGGGGTACCCTCAACTGAACAAACCAAAAAGTCACCTCACATCATTGTTGTAGAAGCGTTGGAATAGCTGAAGATTCACGTTGCAGAAATTGCTCCTCACGAGTCAACTGACTCCTGAGGCCCAGGAGACTCTGGGGTCCGGTGGGCCTGCAAGGGCCCGAGACCTCATGTGTCAGGACCACCTGGTGTCTGGCCTCATGAGCCCCCAAGACACCCTGCATGTAGCACTGGAACATGGCGCCCATGTTCAGCAGGCCGAACGGCATGCATACGTAGCTGCAGGGGTAGCCCCCACTTCGGCCCATGCGCGACGGCCAAAAGAGCTCTTGAGAAGCGGCCCTGTTGAGGCCCGAGATGTTGACGTAGACGCGCAGCTCGTCGCCCATGTCAGGGGCCGCGGCTGCATCCGGCGGTGCGGGGCGACGCTCGCCATGCATGGCTCGCCCCTCCTGAAGTTCCACGATTGCCTTAGGGATGAACTCCGTGCGCCTGGCGCCTTGCTCGCGAGGGCGCGTGTCAAGACATGCCTCCAAGTGGTGCCCAAACGCGTCCCTCATCGTGCTGGTCAGGTTAGAGGCCCTCTAGACGAGAGCCCCCGAGCCCGTCCTGAGGGGGGCGCCGGGCACGCCTTCCTATGTGAGAGGGGAAGGCACCCTAGCAGCGGGCGCGGGGCCTGTGGTATGATCACCGAGCGCCCCAGCCTCCTGAGGGCCCTTCGGGAGGAGCTGCTTCTTATTCTTCTTGGGGACGGCCTCAGGAGGCAGGACGGCACCCTCGCCATCAGAGTTCTCGACCGCTGTGGCCTGGTAAGCATGCTCGAGGGAGCACGTCGCATCCTTTTTCATCACAGGCGATCGTGATGACACCGCCACTTCCTGGCATCTTGAGGACATTGTAGCCGTGGTGAGTTGCTGCCATGAACTTGGCGAGGGCCGGATACCCGAGGATGGCATTGTATGGGAGGCTGATGTGGGCGACGTCGAAGTCGATGAGCTCAGTGTGGTAGTTTTCATGCTTGCCGAAGGTGACTGGAAGACGCACCTAACCCAAGGGAGGGTGGAACCATCAGTCACCCCTGAGAAAGGCTTGGTGGGCAGGAGTTGGTCGTAGGTAACTTGGAGCGTTTCAAACGTCTTGACAGAGAGAACATTGAGCCCCGCGCCACCATCGACGAGGGTCTTGGTCATGAGGACGTTGCTGATAGTCGGCGTGAAGAGCATCGAGAGCGAGCCAGCGGCGGCTGAGCACTTGAGTTGGTCCATGGAGTCAAAGGTGATGGCATGCTTGGACCACCTGAGGGGGCGTGATGCCTCAATCTTGGGGAGGGGCATGTTCACCTCACGAGTAAACTACTTGAAGATGCTATGAGAGGCGGGAGCCTGAGGACCACCCAGGATGCAGGCGGTCGCGCGAAGCTCTTGGAAGCCCCAATCCCCATTGTCTTGTCGGTTGTCGTCGTTCCTCCTTGGCGGTGGCGGCAACGAAGGGAGGTCGGCATTGCCCTGAGGATGGTCCTCACGAGGCTAGTCTCGTCAAGGGCCATCACGAGGCTGACCCTGTCAGTGGTCCTCACGAGGCTGGTCTCGCCAGTCCCGACGGGGGTCGTGGTTTTCCCAGCGGCCTCCGCCACGGCCTCCTCCATGGCCATAGCCGCGGTTGCCGCACTCGAGGCGGCAACCAAGGCGCCCGTCTCGGATTGCCCCGAGCTGCTGGCAATCGTTGGTGTTGTGGCTGTAGACATTGTGGAAGACGTAGAACGGGCGGTTGCCCCTGGGAGGCTCATTGTGGTCACGGTCGCGCTTCATCTCTGGCTCGGCCGCGAGCACAACAGGGCCCTTATGTTTTATCTCCTTGGTCTGGCTTTCTTGTCTTCAGGATCAGCCTCCGGGGGCTCTAGGAGGGAGAGGCGACCTTCCTTTGCCCTTGCACACCTGCTCGCCATGTTGAACATCTCCAAGGCCGAACATAAGTCCTCGTGGATGGCGAGCTCCTCCTTCATCTTGACATCCCGGACGCCATCAACGAACGCTGAAATGATGGCCTTGTTCGACACCTTCGGGATCTTGAGGCGAACATTGGTGAAGCGTTGTATGTATTTGTGCAAAGTCTCACCTGCTGCTACTTCACGCGCCGCAGATCACCTACCACAGGAGCGCAGTCGCGAGTACCCTGAAAGTTGACAATGAAGCACTCGCGAAGCTCGTCCCAGGAGGAGATCGACCCCACCGGGAGGTTCAGGAGCCAGGAACGTGCGCCGTCCTTAAGGGCCATGGGGAACCAGTTCGCCATGACCTTGTCGCTGTCGTTCGCCACTTTGGTGCTCAACTCGTAGAGCTGGAGGAATTCTGCGGGTCGGGGGTGCTGTCGTAGCGTGGACGCAGATCAGGCTTGAACTTGCCGGGCCAGACGACGCCACGCAGCTCCGGGGTGAAAGCATGGCAGCCTGCCGCGCCCGTAGATGGAGTACGTGGGGGGGGAGCTTGGTCTTGACGCCCACGCGCCACAGGCTCCGATGGCGCGAGGTCTTAGTGCTGGCGCTGAGGCGTCGAGAGCGCGCGTGCAGCAACCAATGGCCGCTGCACCACCTGCCAGCTTGCCTCATCGCGCGTCGGCACCCTACGCGGAGGGTCGCGGCGGGGTGCATCACGCTGGGGCTCGAGATCGACGTCACGCCGAGGAGGAGGAGGAGGTGCGCCGTGGGCCACATCGCCCGCTGATACGTCTCCAACATATCTATAATTTTTTATTGTTCCATGCTATTATATTACCTGTTTTTGATGTTTATGGGCTTTACTTTACACTTCTATATCATTTTTGGGACTAACCTACTAACAAGAGCCCCAGCCCCAATTGCTGTTTTTTTGCCTATTTCAGTGTTTCGAAGAAAAGGAATATCAAACAGAGTCCAAACGGAATGAAACCTTCGGGAGCGATCTTTTTGGAACAAATGCAATCCATGACACTTGGAGTGGACGTCAAGAAGCAGCCGAGGCGGCCACGAGGCAGGAGGGCGCGCCCTACGGGGGTGGGCACGCCCCCCACCCTCGTGGGCCCCTCGTGGCTCCCCTGACCTACCTCCTTCGCCTATATATATCTACGTACCCCGAAAACATCTAGGAGCACCACGAAAAACTATTTCCACCACCGCAACCTTCTATATCCGCAAGATCCCATCTTGGATCCTTCGCCGGCGCTCCGCCGGAGGGGGAATCGACCATGGCGGGCTTCTATTTCAACACCATAGCCTCTCCGATGAGTTGTGAGTAGTTTACCACAGACCTTCGGGTCCATAGTTATTAGCTAGATGGCTTCTTCTCTCTCTTTGAATCTCAATACAAAGTTCTCCTCGATCTTATTGGAGATCTATTCGATGTAACTCTTTTTGCGGTGTGTTTGTCGAGATCCGATGAATTGTGGGTTTATGATCAAGTTTATCTATGAGAAATATTCGAATCTCCTCTGTATTATTGTATGTATGATTGGTTATCTATGCAAGTCTCTTCGAATTATTAGTTTGGTTTGGCCTACTAGATTGATCTTTCTTGCAATAGGAGAAGTGCTTAGCTTTGGGTTCAATCTTGCGGTGTCCTTTCCCAGTGACAGCAGGGGCAGGAAGGCACGTATTGTATTGTTGCCATCGAGGATAAAAAGATGGGGTTTATATCATATTGGTTGAGTTTATCCATCTCCATTATGTCATATTTCTTAATGCATTACTCTGTTCTTCATGAACTTAATACTCTAGATGCAGGCAGGAGTCGGTCGATGTGTGCAGTAATAGTAGTAGATGCAGGCAGGAGTCGGTCGATGTGTGGAGTAATAGTAGTAGATGCAGGCAGGAGTCGGTCTACTTGTCATGGACGTGATGCCTATATACATGATCATGCATAGATATTCTCATAACTATGCACTTTTCTATCAATTGCTCGACAGTAATTTGTTCACCCACCGTAATACTTATGCTATCTTGAGAGAAGCCACTAGTGAAACCTATGGCCCCCGGGTCTATATTTTATCATATAAGTTTCCCATCTATCTTTATTTGCATCTTTACTTTTCAATCTATATCATAAAATACCAAAAATATTTATCTTATCTTTTTATCTCTATCAGATCTCACTTTCGCAAGTTAACGTGAAGGGATTGACAACCCTTTATCGCGTTGGTTGCGAGGTTCTTGTTTGTTTGTGTAGATACGAGGGACTTCTGTGGAGCCTCCTATGGATTGATACCTTGGTTCTCAAAAACTGAGGCAAATACTTATGCTACTTTGCTGCATCACCCTTTCCTCTTCAAGGGAAAACCAACGCAGTGCTCAAGAGGTAGCAAGAAGGATTTCTGGCGCCGTTGCCGGGGAGGTCTTCGCTCAAGTCAAGACATACGAAGTACCCATCACAAACTTATCTCCCTCGCATTACATTATTTGCCATTTGCCTCTCGCTTTCCTCTCCCCCACTTCACCCTTGCCGTTTTATTCGCCCTCTCTTTCCCGTTCGCCTCTCTCTTTCGCTTGCCTTTTATGTGCCTGTTTTCCCTATGGCTTTGCCTAAGAACACTGATCTTCATCTTAAAAGATTAGAAGAGATTGAATTAAATGTTAGAAGCTTTATGACTTTACAATTTGAGCATAATAATTTCTTTAGAAATGAGCTTAAAGAACAAAAAAGCTTTATGGGGTATATGAATAAAGAGCTTGATGATATGTCTAAGGAATTTTATGGTTTGAATTCTAAGATTGCTCGTCTTGAAAAATCAATAGCTCAAATTTCTGATAAGCAAGCCACCTTAGTTAATAAGATGGATGCCAAACCAGAAGGGTTAGGGGAAAATAATGATGAAGATCTAAAAGAGATTGATGTGTCTCCTATTAAATCTTTGTTTTGCAATATGAATCTTGATAATGATGGGACTGGATATGAGTCAATTTTAGTTAAAAGGCGTCCCAATGATTTTGAGTTTTTAGATCTTGATGCTAAAATTGGTAAAAGTGGGATTGGAGAGGTCAAAACTTTACATAACAATGAACCCACTATTATGGATTTCAAGGAATTTAATCATGATAATCGTTCTTTAATAGATTGTATCTCCTTGTTGCAATCCGTGTTGAATTCTCCTCATGCTTATAGTCAAAATAAGGCTTTTACCAAACATATCGTTGATGCTTTGATGCAATCTTATGAGGAAAAACTTGAGTTGGAAGTTTCTATCCCTAGAAAAACTTTATGATGAGTGGGAACCTACTATTAAAATTAAAATTAAAGATCATGAATGCTATGCCTTGTGTGATTTGGGTGCCAGTGTTTCCACGATTCCAAAAACTTTATGTGATGTGCTAGGTTTCCGTGATTTTGATGATTTCTCTTTAAACTTGCACCTTGTGGATTCCACTGTTAAGAAACCTATGGGAAGGATTAATGACGTTCTTAGTATTGCAAATGGGAATTATGTGCCCATAGATTTTATCGTTCTTGATATAGATTGCAATCTTTCATGTCCTATTATTCTTGGTAGACCTTTCCTTAGAACGATTGGTGCAATTATTGATATGAAGGAAGGGACTATTAGATTCCCATTTCCATTAAGGAAAGGCATGGAACACTTTCCTAGTAAGTTACCTTATGAATCTATTATGAGAGCCACGTATGAATTGAATACCAAAGATGGCAATGCTTAGATCTATCCTCGCTTTTATGCCGAGCTAGAGGCGTTAAACGATAGCGCTTGTTGGACGGGCAACCCAATTTTATTTTTTTGCTTTTTGCTTTTGTTTAGTAATAAATAACTCATCTAGCTTATGTTTAGATGTGGCTTTATGTTTTAATTAGTGTTTGTGCCAAGTAGAACCTATAGGATCATCTTGGGTGATAGTTAATTTGATCTTGCTGAAAAACAGAAACTTTTGCACGCACGAGAATAATTTTAATAAATCACAGAAATGTGCTTTTTAGTTGATTTTTTTTGCAGTAGATCAATATGCAAATTTCCTAGGACTTCCTATTTTGGTAGGATGTTTAGAGTTCCATAAGTATTCTAAAGTTACAGATTGCTAAAGACTGTTCTGTTTTTGACAGATTCTATTTTTCGTGTGTTGTTTGCTTATTTTGATGCATGTATGGCTAGTATCGGGGGTATGAACCATAGAGAAGTTGGAATACAGTAGGTTTAACACCAATATAAATAAAGAATTAGTTCATTACAGTACCTTAAGTGGTGTTTTTTTCTTGCACTAACAGAGCTCATGAGATTTCCTGTTGAGTTTTGTGTTGTGAAGTTTTCAAGTTTTGGGTAAAGATTTGATGGACTATGGAATAAGGAGTGGCAAGAGCCTAAGCTTCGGGATGCCCATGGCACCCCAAGACAATCCAAGGACAACGAAAAGCCTAAGCTTGTGGATGCCCCAGAAGGCATCCCCTCTTTCGTCTTCGTTTATCGGTAACCTTACTTGGAGCTATATTTTTATTCACCACATGATATGTGTTTTGCTTCGAGCGTCTTGTATGATATGAGTCTTTAATTTTTAGTTTACCACAATCATACTTGCTGTACACAGCTTTTGGGAGAGACACACATGATTTGGAATTTATTAGAATACTCTATGTGCTTTACTTATGTCTTGTGAGCTAGACAATTTTTCTCTAGTGCTTCACTTATATCTTTTTAGAGCACGACAGTGGCTTAATTTTGTAGAAGTTATTGATCTCTCATGCTTCACTTATATTATTTTGAGAGTCTTTTAGAACAGCATGGTATTTTCTATGGTTAAAAAATTGGTCCTAGAATGATGGGCATCCAAGTTGGGTATAATAAAAACTATCATAGAAACTGAATTGGATGCTATGATCAATTTGATGCTTGATAATTGTTTTGAGATATGAGGATGGTAATATTAGAGTCATGCTAGTTGCGTAATTGTGAATTTAAGGAATACTTGTGTTGAAGTTTGTGATTCCTGTAGCATGCACGTATGGTGAACCGTTATGTGATGAAGTTGGAGCATGATTTATTTATTGATTGTCTTCCTTATGAGTGGCGGTCGGGGATGAGCAATGGTCTTTTCCTACCAATCTATCCCGCTAGGAGCATGCGCATTGTGCTTTGTTTTGATAACTAATAGATTTTTGCAATAAGTATATGAGTTCTTCATGACTAATGTTGAGTCCATGGATCATACGCACTCCCATCCTTCCACCATTGCTAGCCTCTCTTGTGCCGTGCAACTTTCGCTGGTACCATACACCCACCATATACCTTCCTCAAAACAGCCACCATACCTACCTATTATGGCATTTTCATAGCCGTTCCGAGATATATTGACATGCAACTTTCCACCATTCCGTTTATTATGACACGCTCCATCATTGCCATATTGATTTTGCATGATCATGTAGTTGACATCATATTTGTGGCAAGGCCACTCTCCATAATTTTTCATACATGTCACTCTTGGTTCATTGCATATCCCGGTACACCGCCGGAGGCATACACATAGAGTCATATTTTGTTCTAAGTATTGAGTTGTAAATCAATAAAAGTGTGATGATCTTCATTATTAGAGCATTGTCCCAAGTGAGGCAAGGATGATGGAGACTATGATTCCCCCACAAGTCGGGATGAGACTTCGGACTTTACAAAAAAATAGAGGCCAAAGAAGCCCAATAAAAAAGAGAGGCCAAAGAAGCCCACCAAAAAAATGAGAGAAAAAGAGAGAAGGGACAATGTTACTATCGTTTTTCCACATGTGCTTCAAAATAGCACCATGATCTTCATGATAAAGAGTCTCCTATGTTGTCACTTTCATATACTAGTGGGAATTTTTTATTATAGAACTTGGCTTGTATATTCCAGTGATGGGCTTCCTCAAAATGCCCTAGGTCTTTGTGAGCAAGCAAGTTGGATGCACACCCACTTAGTTTCTTTTGTTGAGCTTTCATACATTTATAGCTCTAGTGCATCTGTTGCATGGAAATCCCTACTCACTCACATTGATATCTATTAATTGGCATCTCTGTAGCCCGTTGATACGCCTAGTTGATGTGAGATTATCTTCTCTTTCTTTGTCTTCTCCACAACCACCATTCTATTCTACATATAGTGCTATGTCCATGGCTCACGCTCATGTATTGCGTGAAAGTTGAAAAAGTTTGAAAATCCTAAAGTATGAAAGAATTGCTTGGCTTGTCATCGGGGTTGTGCATGATTAAATAATTTGTGTGATGAAGATAGAGCATAGCCACACTATATGATTTTGTAGGGATAACTTTCTTTAGCCATGATATTTTGAGAATACATGATTGCTTTGTTAGTATGCTTGAAGTATTACTATTTCTTATGTCAATATGAACTTTTGTCTTGAATCATTTGGATCTGAACATTCATGCCACAATAAAGAAAATTCCATTGAAAATTATGCTAGGTAGCATTCCACATCAAAAATTATGTTTTTATCATTTACCTACTCGAGGAAAAGCAGGAATTAAGCTTGGGGATGCTTGATATGTCTCCAACGTATCTATAATTTGTGATTGTTCCATGTTATTACATTACCTATTTTGGATGTTTATGGGCTTTACTTTACACTTTTATATCATTTTTGGGACTAACCTACTAACCGGAGGGCCAGCCCGAATTGCTATTTTTTTGCCTATTTCAGTGTTTCGAAGAAAAGGAATATCAAACAAAGTCGAAACGGAATGAAACCTTCAGGAGCGATCTTCTTGGAATAAACGCAATCCAGGAGACTTGGAGTGGACGTTAAGAAGCAGCTGAGGCAGACACAAGGCAGGAGGGCACGCCATAGGGGGGTGGGCACGCCCCCACCCTCGTGGGCCCCTCGTGGCTCCCCTGACCTACCTTCTTCGCCTATATATATCTACATACCCTGAAAACATCTAGGAGAAGCACGAAAAACTATTTCCACCACCACAACCTTCTGTATCCGTGAGATCCCATCTTGGAGCCTTTGCTGGCGCTCCGCCGGAGGGGGAATGGACCACGGAGGGCTTCTACATCAACACCATAGCCTCTCCGATGAGTTGTGAGTAGTTTACCACAGACCTTCGGGTCCAAAGTTATTAGGTAGATGGCTTCTTCTCTCTCTTTGAATCTCAATACAAAGTTCTCCTCGACCTTCTTGGAGATCTATTCGATGTAAATCTTTTTGCAGTGTGTTTGTCGAGATCCGATGAATTGTGGGTTTATGATCAAGTTTATCTATGAGAAATATTCGAATTTCCCCTGTATTCTTTTATGTATGATTGGTTATCTTTGCAAGTCTCTTCGAATTACTAGTTTGGTTTGGCCTACTAGATTGATCTTTCTTGCAATAGGATAATGCTTATCTTTGGGTTCAATCTTGCGGTGTCCTTTCCCAGTGACAGTAGGGCAGCAAGGCACGTATTGTATTGTTGGCATCGAGGATAAAAAGATGGGGTTTATATCATATTGGTTGAGTTTATCCCTCTACATCATGTCATCTTTCTTAATGCGTTACTCTGTTCTTCATGAACTTAATACTCTAGATGCAGGAAGGAGTCGGTCGATGTGTGGAGTAATGGTAGTAGATGCAGGCAGGAGTCGGTCTACTTGTCACGGACGTGATGCCTATATACATGATCATGCCTAGATATTCTCATAACTATGCACTTTTCTATCAATTGCTCAACAATAATTTGTTCACCCACCGTAATACTTATGCTATCTTGAGAGAAGCCACTAGTGAAACCTATGGCCCCTGGGTCTATCTTTTATCATATAAGTTTCCCATCTATCTTTATTTGCATCTTTACTTTTCAATCTATATCATAAAAATACCAAAAATATTTATCTTATCTTTTTATCTCTACCAGATCTCACTTTTGCAAGTTAACGTGAAGGGATTGACAACCCCTTTATCGCGTTAGTTGCGAGGTTCTTGTTTGTTTGTGTAGATACGAGGGACTTCTGTGGAGCCTCCTACTGGATAGATACCTTGGTTCTCGAAAACAGAGGGAAATACTTACGCTACTTTGCTGCCTCACCCTTTCCTCTTCAAGGGAAAACCAACGCAGTGCTCAAGAGGTAGCACCCGCCTGGGACGTCGGGGGAGGCAACGAGCGAGACAGCACAGGGTCCTCTCTAACGGCACTAGTGAGCTCGGTGATGTGGCCCAGCCATACTTTGTAGAGGTCGTTGACGGGACAATAACGCAGGAGTTCGCATGCCATGAGCAGCGCAACCTGCGTGTTCTGCGGCCCCCGACGAGCATGAGAGGACGAGACCATGGTTGGAGTAGGGGACAGAGTAGCAGTGCGGCCATCACGCCGCATGAAAGGCGGCAACGATGTGTCCAGCTGCTCATGAGCCGCAGGACCGGTGGCGGCGTTGGCCACGAGGGAAGCAGAGCGACAAGGAGCATCGTTGCCCACAGGTGCCGTCTGGGAGACACGAGCGGCCCGGCGCTCAGCACGAACACGGCGAGCGTCGGCCATGGGAGCGACAGAGTGGAAGCGACGCGGAGGTGGAAGAAGGACTTCGACACGACCCTACACTACAAAAAAAAGACACATCCGTGACATTTTGGGTCGAACGAAAAAAAATTCTGTCATACATATGACACTTCTATGACGATAATTGTGACAAAACCCAGTATCATCATAGATGTGGTGGGCTTCTACTTCTATGAAAAAAAATCATGACAGAAAATGGGCTTTTCATCCTGGGCGGGCCGGAGACGCAGCTGCATGACATTCTTTGGGCCATCCATGACGGAAAAAACCATGGTAGAAGCGAGGGGGAGGAAAATTTCGGGGAGTTGCCGGTTACGGTGGGAGGTCGGGGGCCGAGCGATGCGCGTTTCTCTCGTACACGTGCGAGGCGTTGGCTCTAGCTGAACCCGAGCGAGGCGTTGGGCTCTAACTGAACCCGAGCGATTGCACTGCAGGCTACACGTTACTGAACCCGAGCGACCGATCGATGGCTGCTAACTGAACCATATGGAGTGATTCCTTTGCTACTGCTGCTAACTGAAGCTGATCGATTGGATGAACAATGAGCATTGCGGGGG
>NC_057798.1:192025513-192102720 GCF_018294505.1 Triticum aestivum | reverse complement strand
GCTGGAGGAGGTCGACGGTAGCCCGTGGAGGCTGGAGGAGGTCGATGGTGGAGATGAACAATATCCCGTGGAGTCCCGTTTTGTGGTACGCCACACCCCTCCCGATGAACATGACCCCCGTTTCGACCGTAGCGCTCCAACACAAGTCTGTTTCGTCCGTTTTGCGGTACGCCACACCCCTCCCGATCAACAGGACCCCCGTTTCGACCGTAGGAGGTCCGTTTCGTCCGTTTTGCGGTACGCCACACCCCTCCCGATCAACAGGACCCCTGTTTCGACCGTAGGAGGTCAGTTTCCTCCATTTTGCGGTACGCCACACCCCTCCCGATCAACAGGACCCCGTTCCGAACGTAGGAGGTCCGTTTCCTCCATTGTGCGGTACGCCAGGCCTCGTTTCTATCGCCTGTTCCGTCCAAGCCGGTTGGCTCCCACGCGTTCCGTTGCCTCCCGATGAACACGACGCATTCCGTTGCCTCCCCATGAACACGACGCATTTTGTTGCCTCCCCATGAACACGACGACGACACTGTTTCTCCGTTCTGATCCAGCCATGTACACGAGCCCTGGCCGTACGTATGCGCGAGTAGGCGTTCGAGACCCCGCCCGTATGTATGTACGTGGCCGTATTTTCTTTCTTGCACCCTGGCCGCTGTACGTACGTGTACATGCTACATGCGCGCCTCTACTACGACACGTACGCACCTCTACTACGACATGTGCGCGCCTCTACATCGACCAGTATATATGTACGTACACGTTCGCGACCAGAATGACAATGCTACGTACGATTCGACCAGGTGGGTCCCGACTGTCAAGCACTTCCTTGCCTGCGAAGATGTAGCTGGTGGGTCCCAACAGTCAGGGGGGCGAATCGTTTTGTTTTTTTTCCCGAACGCACTTCCTTGCATGCGAAGATGTAGCTGGTGGGTCCCAGCAGTCAGGGGGCGAATCGTTTTTTTGCCCGGACATACTTCCTTGCGTGCGAAGGTGTAGCTGGTGGGTCCCAGCAGTCAGGGGGGAAACGTTTTTTTCGCGAAATAAGGTGGCCCGTCCGATGGGTCCCTGCTGTCAGGTGAAGGAATAATTATTTTGCGCGTAATAAGGAGGCACTTCCTTGTTGCGGCCGTGGACCCAGCTGTCAGCGTCTCCACGCACAGTACTCTTCCGATGGAAGTCGGTCGTTGACCACATTGACCATGCCGCACCGAGAGCACCACGGCGGTGGGCGACGGCGAGGCCTAGGAAGGGGACGACACGGAGGCAGGGAAGACTCGGCAGTTGTTTCCCACGCGGAGGGGAGTACGACTGTACGAGGGTTTATTGGTTCATCTGCCGTCGCCAGAGAATAACATCAGGTGTGGGTGAGTAGAGGGCTGGCTAGGCCAGCGATGGGAGTAAGGTGGGGGCGGTGAGGCCTGCGCGGCAGCACAGCCCGCCGCGGGAAGGAGGGAGCAGGCAGTCCCGCCGGCGCTTGTTTGAGCGGCTGGAGTAGGAAGAGCAGAGATTGGAGAAGCACGACGGGCATTGGATGGACATCCAACAGTCACTGCTTGTGTGTCAACCTTTTTTTAGGAACGCCTCAAATCTGTGGAAAACAGCATACATCCCATCTGCCATTATTTCTAATAATTTACAACCCATTTGCTAATTCTTAAGGGTTTTTGGAGCCCATATTCTTTTTGTTAGCATCACAGCCCATATTGTGGCCACGGTTAAAAAATTATACGAAATTTTGCATATTTCGGTGCGGTCCGAACTGTTTTTAATCCCAAAATTTCGAATCACATTCAAACTGATTTTAAAATTAAATGTATATCAATATAAAATCCAACAAATTCTCCACGCATAAAAATTAGTGTAATTTAAAATCTTGAAATGAAAAAAAAGTTATTTGAAACTAATTGCCGGTTTGATGTGTTTTAAAAATGTACAGCCCATTTCTCATTACTGATGGGCCATTTTCTCGGCCAGCCGAATGAAAGCTCTCCTCGTCTTGAAAGATTTGCAGCCCAACAGGCTTGACAAAGCGACTTACTTGGCAAATCACAAAAAACTAGGCTGTGGCCATGGACCCAGCTGTCAGCCTCTCCACGTACAGTACTCTTCCGATGTAAGTCATTCCTTGACCATGTTGACCACGCCGCGCGGAGAGCACCATGGTGGTGGACGACGGTGAGGCCTAGGAAGGGGACGACACAAAGCCGGGGAAGACGCGGCAGTGGAAGCCCGCGCGGAGAGGAGTACGAGGGTTCACTGGTTCGGCTGCGGTGTGAGGCTGCCGTCGCCGCAGGGCCTGGCCAGTGGTGGGAATAGTAGGGGGAGGAGAGGCCTCCGCGGCAGCACAGCCGGCCACGGGAGTCAAGAGCATGCGGCACGACCGGCGCTGCTTTGGGCGGCTGGAGCAAGAAGACCAGAGGTTGAAGAAGCACTACAGCCGTTGGATGGACATCGTACGGTCACTGGAGCTAGAATCGTTCATATTGACTAAGTTGACAAAGCCCTTCGTCCCCGTCAACTTAGTAGGCCCACAAGACAGCATCCCACCAAGGTGGGTCCCAGCTAGCCGGGGTAGTATTCATTTTTTTGTGCGTAATAAGGAGGCACTTCCAGTGGGTCCGAGCTGACAGCGGGGGGAACATTTTTTTCACGAAATACGGTGGCCCGTCCGGTGGGTCCTAGCAGTCAGGGGGAAATGATTTTTTCCGCAAAATACTGGTGGCCCATCCGGTGAGTCCCCACTGTCAGGTGGAGGAATAATTACTTTCCGCGTAATAAGGAGGCACTTCCTTGCGGCTGCCGTGGACCCAGCTGTCAGCCTCTCGACGTACAGTACTATTCCGATGGAAGTCGGTCATTGACCACATTGACCATGCCGTGCCGAGAGCACCACGGCGATGGACGACAGTGAGGCCTAGGAAGGGGACGACACGGAGCCGGGCCACGGGAGGCAGGAGCAGGCGGCACGACCGGCGCTGCTTTGGGCGGCTGGAGCAAGAAGACCAGAGGTTGAAAAAGCACTATGGCCGTTGGATGGACATCATACGGTCACTAGAGAATTGACTAAGTTGACAAAGCCCTCCGTCCCTGTCAACTTAGTAGGCCCACAAGTCAGCCCAACAATATGGTGGGTCCCAGCTAGCAAGGGGGTATTCATTTTTTTGGGCGTAATAAGGAGGCACTTCCTTGCATGCGAAGATATAGCTGGTGGGTCCGACCTGTCAGCGGGGGGAACATTTTTTCGCGAAATACAGAGGCCCTTCCCGTGGGTCCTAGCTGTCAGGTGGAGGAATCATTATTTTGCGCGTAATAAGGAGGCATTTCCTTGCGTGCAGCCGTGGACCCAGCTTTCAGCCTCTCCACGTACAGTCCACTTCCGATGGATGTCGTTCATTGACCACGTTGACCAGGCCGCGCCGAGAGCACCAGGGTGGTGGACGACGGCGAGGCCTAGGAAGGGAACGACACGGAGCCAGGGAATACTCGGCAGTTGTTTCCCACGTGGAGGAGTACGAGGGTTTACTGGTTCGTCCGCCGTAGCCGGAGAATAACATCATGTGTGGGTGAGTAGAGGGATGGCTAGGCCAGCGATGGGAGTATGGTGGGGCCATGAGGCCTGCGCGGCAGCATAGCCGGCCGCGGGAGGAGGGAGCAGGCAGTCCCGCCGACGCTTGTTTGAGCGGCTAGAGCATGAAGAGCAGAGATTGAAGAAGCACGACAGCAGTTGGATGGACATCCAACAGTCACTGCTCTCGTGTGTTGACTAAGTTGACAGGGCGTTGCATGTGCGTCAACCTTTTTTTTATGAAAGCATACGCGTCAACCTGTAGTAGGCGCACAAGTCAGCCTCAAATCTGTGGAAAACAGCATACATCCCATCTGCCATTATTTCTAATAATGTACAACCCATTTGCTAATTCTTAAGATTTTTTTTGGAGCCCATGTTCTTTTTGTTAGCATTACACCCCGCATTGTGGCCACGGTTAAAAAGTATACGAAATTTTGCATATTTCGGTGCGGTCAACTGTTTTTAATCCAGAAATATCGATTCACATTCAAACTATTTTGAAAAATAATTTATATAAATATAAAATCCAAATAATTGTCCACGCATAAAAATCAATGGAATTTAAGATCTTGTAATGAAAAAAATTGAAACTAATTCCCGGTTTGATGTGTTTTAAAAATGTACAGGCCATTTCTGGGCAAACCGAATGAAACTCTCCTCGTCTTGAAAGATTTGCAGCCCAGCAGGGCCGATAAAGCAAGTAGGCCTTGTTTGGGTATTTCTTTAAAAAAACAGAACTGGGCTAGCCATTTTCAGCAAGAAAAAAACACAACTGGGCTCATGATGTGGTAAACATAAATAAAACCCTGGCTAGACGGGCCACAGCCCCCGCACAGTCCCGTTGTTACCCTGATCCGTCGCTAAAACTAGTATAAATAACAACTGCTTGTTCCTCAAAAAAAAACTACGCGACTTGCTGGGTCCCTGGTGTCAGCCGCTCGTAGTGTAATTCTCTCGTTTATTGACTACGTTGACAATGGCGTGAGGCCCAGATGTCCAACCATTAGGAGGAACCATATTTTTGGACTTGTACTATAGAGGCACTTGCTTGCGTACTGCCATGACGCTGGTGGGTCCCTACTGTCATCCTCTCCACGTACAATCATCTCCTTGTTCCTCTCGGTTGTTGACGACGTTGACAACGCAAGAGGCGGTGCACCGCGCACGGCGAGTGAACCAAGGCCGCAAGGTGGAGGACGACGGCGAGGCCTCAGAGGGGAGTATGAGGGTTGACTGGTTCGGGCGCGGGTGCGTGTTGGGGCTGACATCGCCGGAGAATAACAAGACGTGGGGGGAATAGAGGGAGGGACTGGCCAACGTTGGAGGGTACGTACGGTAGGGCGGCGGAGGTGCAGCCAGCCATGGGAGGCGGGAGCAGGCGGAGCCGACGGGGTGGTTTGGCTTGGGTGGCTGGAGGAAGAATAAGACAAGAGATAGAAGATACACGATAGATGTTGGATGTCAATCCAACGGCTGGTAGGCAGAATTGTTTGTTGACTGGCTAGTAAGTCGACACCACCTTGGATAGGCTATTTCCTCGTGGGTCCCAAATGTCAAAATCCAAATCTGTCATGGTCATGCAGCCTTTCCTATGAAAATTTACAGCCCATTTGATGTGCTAGTTCGAAATAAGTTTGTGGGTGCTGGTGGGGGATAATCACTTGGCTTTTGTAATGCATAGTGAGCTCAAGCAGCCGGCGAGAGTGATGTTATTTCCCTTGGTTGGGATTTGTTACAATATTTTACTCTAAATTAAACGAATGGCAAGCCATTTGCCTCGTTTCAAAGAAAATATGACAGTCACAGCCGAGTTGAAAAGGGCAGGAACATCTAACTCCAGCTTACAAACTGTACAAAAGCATGAGGGTTAATTGTTCATCAGGTTTACAAAAAAACCTAGATTGAAAAGGGCAACTACATCTTAACTCCAGAACTGTTTTCGGCAGTCACAGTCAAATGGATCGGTCAGGTCCATAGAATGAACATCCTGGGTCGTAAAATTTACTGGATTATGACCACAATATGTTGTAAATAGAAGCCCGACATGTTCAGAAGCTCTTTTGCCCACCGGAAACTCCTTTTTTTGCTCTTCGACATACCCATCCATCAAAACCATGTTGCTGATAAACTTAAGCCTGATGGACAATAGTAACCTCGCATTCAGCAGGAAGAATGTGACAAATCTTGTGTTTGCACGGTTGGCTACATATCGTTCTAGCGTTATTGTCTTCAATCGAATCTCATGAGAAGTGAGAAAATCCTAATGCTTACGAATCCACCGATTGGTTATAACTTTCTTACCCCGTCCTGTTGCCTAAATAGACATGAAGATTGAAAACAGTTAAGGTCTAAAAGAAGAGTGTCGAAAGAGAAACAACTGAACAGTTAATTCTAGTACACTATATGCGGGCTTGCAATGTGCGTGAAATTATCACCTTTATATACAACTTCTCCAGACATGGAAAGCATTGCAGCAAGCCAATAATCTTGTTCAGATCAAAACTATTCATTTGGATATATAAGATCTTGACAGAATCCAGCACCGTTGATAGGCCATCCATGGAGAAACTCTTCATTGAGCATAGAACATAATATTAGTACAAAATGTGTACTCCAAGATGATATATAAATTATGCGCAGAAATTTAAAATGCAGCTTATGGTTACAAGTGTAGATGATAATATAAAGTACCTAAAGAACTATGGAGCCAAACACCATATTGAAATGAGCACAGAGATCATGTATTACACCCAAGGTCTCCAGTTTAGGCGCAGAGAGGACAGTTATTTGCAACGGTGAATAACTAGAATCAAGGATCAACCTTTGAAGTGAAGGGGCATCTTGGATGATGAGCTGCCTTCCGTCAAAAGAAATTCCAATTCTTACAAGGTTAGGCGACTTTATTTGGAGACAACCGATTCTAACTGTGAAAACAAGCACCAAGCACTCCAGCGCAGGGTAACTGGAGTGGATGATGTTGTGCAATGAGGCCTCCGATATACAAACCCGCACAAGTGAAAGTTTCTTGAGAAATGAGAGTCGAAGGTTTAGTACCAGATTGTCTGGTAAGTAGCACAACACAAAGATGGCGGTGTGGAGAGAGGAGGAAAACCGCGAGATGGACATCGGTGCTAAGGGCACAAGTTCATGGCGTTCGGTATGTGGTATGTGATTTCCACGGGAATAGTAGAACTCAAGCAGCTGTAGTTCTATGAATTCAGGGGATTTCAGCCAGGCGTCCACCATGCAGGGCATGGTATGCTTGTTTAGGTAGCATGACGGGATGCAGAGGCTTTGAACGGAGCCCTGGTGGGAGGAGATGATGTCTCCGGGGATTTGAAAATCATTGAAGAGAGATAGCTGACGACAATCGAGATTAAGGGGCACGACGCACCATAGAGGGCACCATCGAATTGAGAGGACTTGGGTGCGGCAGCAATCCTTGGTGGGGAGAAGCGAGATGATATCCCCAAGGACGGCATCCGGGAGATCGCTGATGCGGTTGACCCGAGATTCTACGGGTTCCTGGGATCCGGTGGGGGTGGGGTCGCTGCTTCTCCCCACGCTGCCGGGTGCGGGATCTACAACAGGCGTCGCTGCTGGCATGAGCCTCATCTTCTTGGCGCTGGGGTCAGCCGACTCCATTTTCCTCGAGGGCGTCGCGTCGCGCTCACGGATTTGAGCAGAGTAACGAATGACGAGCCTAGTTGTAGTGCGAGCGAAGAAGAAGGGGAGCTGGGGGTTTTCTGTAGGAGTGAGGAAGAAGGGGAGCTGGGGTTTTTTGTAGGAGTGAGGTGAAGAATTTGGGGGTACGAGTGGAGCGAGCTGACGTGAGGTGGGTGGGAGCAAGGAGGAAGAAGAGCACCCAGGTTTTTGGGGGGGGGGTGTGCTGGGTGCGGGTAGCGCCTTTTGAATTGATTTTACTATTTACTAGTGTGGATTGGCTGTTTTGTCTTGGGCCCAGAGAAACAATTACTACTAATACAGTGGAGACACTCTACAGCTACCCAGAAAAACAATTACTACTAGTACAGTGGAGACACTCTACCGCTTCTGGCTCCTCCTAGGTCATTGAAACATCTCCCTCTACTGAATGCCGCTATACTTTTGTTCACCGACATGCAGGCCATGCAGCGCGCGGGGCCCAAATGCCATCCACCAAATTAGAAGGCAGTATGCAGGCGGAGAGTCACCCCAGTCGTAGCGCGGTAGTAACAAGCCGTCATATCACAAAACCCCACCTCCCCGCAGTCTAAGTTTGACGGACGAAGCAACATCATTTCACTCTTTGCTGAATCCCCTTCTCCCTCACCGTCTTCAAGAAAGGCAACACTCG
The DNA here is from genome assembly GCF_018294505.1 of Triticum aestivum. Lineage (NCBI taxonomy): Eukaryota > Viridiplantae > Streptophyta > Magnoliopsida > Poales > Poaceae > Triticum > Triticum aestivum. The sequence continues at coordinate 192,094,819 of NC_057798.1, read as the reverse complement.
CATCTGCCACTATTCTTCTCTCTCAACAAAGGGAAGGTAAGCGGATCCGTGATGTTGGTATATTTTCGTTCAGAGAAAAAAAAGAACTTTTGCAAAGCAGTAACCGATCCTCACTCTCTTTTTTGTTTCATTGTCATTGCAATTGTGTTTTTTTCAGTGGTATCCTAGTATTAGTCAGTTTCATGATGGACCAAGGAGAACCAGGCAAAGATCTGCCGATATTGGAGCAGACGTGGGAGGCTGATCCCCACGAGATAGAGAGCTCTAAGAAGATGGAGGCAACCACCGAGCCGACCCCAGATACGCTCACGGCCACTACTGAGATGGTCAATGCCCTGTTTGAGGTTACAACCCTCGTGGCACTGCAGGAGCAGTTTTCCCCCTTCGAGGATGTGTCCCCCCTGCTGAGCTTCCCAATGTGATTTCCTTCTTTGTCGATCTGGATTGTGGTTTTTCATCTAAGTATGTGGTGATTTTTTCTAGAAAAGGAAGTATGTGGTGATAAATAATGCAAAATTTTATTAGCTTCGATGCCATGCTATACATAGTGGTTTAAATAACTTGTGTTTCTTATATTGAAAAGTAATTCAGAATTTGTTTCTGTTTCAATTAGAGCCCTGATGCAGACAAGGATTGTGTGGTTGTGCATGTCACTCGCTATGAGGCGGACGACCTGAATATACGCACTGGGAAAATAGAGTTCTTAGGCTGTTTGTCGGAGTATTGGGCCACGAGTAGGCTAACCCGAGCCCCTGAATCTTCCAAGACATCAGGGCAGACTGCGCCCCTCAAGAGCCCATGATAAAGAGCCGCCTTCTGGGAGTCGGCGGCAAGGCCGCCGACTGCTCCTCGCGGCCGAGCCCCAGGGACGACTTCGAGCCTATTGGCGACTTCCAGAGAAGCCGGCTATGGGGAGTCGGCCCGCGACTCCGACCACTTCCTACCTTCGCCACGATGGACGGGACGGGGTACGGTCACCGCATGGCCCGTCCCTGCCCCGCTTACGAAGGGCTGGCATGGCCTCAGTGCGCCGTATCGATGGAGATCTCAGCCCCCGTGGGCGGCGCACTATACCCACGACGACCTGCCTGTACGGCCCATAGACGGCGGATCCCACCCGTTAGCGGGGGTACAGAAGACGGCGAGAGCACCACAAGACGGACCCGTTGGGAGTCGGCCCCCGGGAGTGGGCCAGCCCCTCCCACGGGCCCCGCACACCATTAACCAGACAAGACGGGGAATGGCGAAAGTGATCGTCCGTCAGGCGGTGACACTGTTGCCATGACCTCATGACCAAGCCAACGTCATTAGAGGCATGGCTACAGTAATCCGTAGCCGGCGTGACCCGCCCGCGGCGGACAAGACCTGTCGGCTCCGTACCAGGCCTGTTGGCGGGGCCCACCAGTCGGCGGGCCCCAACAGTCGGCGGAGAAGACATCGGCCTGAGAGACAGATGGCTGGGACCCGCACCCAGCCGGATTACCATTGTATCCCTGAGGGTCGGGCCTATATAAGCCCCTGGGGGCACCCATGCAAGGGGGATCGCTCCTTTAGCACTAGACCAGATCATATAGGAAGGAGGGAGCTAGCCTTGCCTTCTCCTACCTCCAGGAAACAACTCAAGGAGCAACCTTGTACTCACTTTGCCATAGTGATCATGCGGAGACCCCGCAGAGCAGCACTAGGGGTGTTATCTCCACGGAGAGCCCTGAAGCTGGGAAAGATTTACCGGCGTGCATGCCTTCGCCTCATCCCGTTTCCAGGCACCGGCGACGTTCTACTCGGCCCCACCATGATAAGCCATCACTTGGCATATGTCGCACCCAACCCCCGACATTTGGCGCCCACCATGGGGCGAGGTGCACCGTCGTCCGGAGACCTGCTCTGGACGGGAACCCTTTTTCTCCCTGGCGAGCGCATCCAGCCTGGCATGCCAGACGGAGTCTGCACCGACGCGCTGCATGGTGCTGAGATCGCCTGCGCAGCCAGCTGCCTCGCCGAACTTGTCGGCGAGGTTCGCCTCTCCGACGAGCCTGCATCTGACGCAGGCATGGGCGGCCCCGAGAGCCTCCTTGCGGGCCTCCTTGACCAACTCCACGTTGCCGGCGAGCCTGCCGTGGACCTGGAGTCCATAGGCTCCACCGACCCAATGCTGGTCGACTCCGACACCGCGTCGCTCGACGCATTCCCCACCAATGTGGTGGTCTACGACGAGCCGCTCCCTCGCGCGGAGAGCGGCGGAAGCACCATCAAAGAGGTTCTCATCCTCGATCATGGCGAGCGTTCCGGTGAAGGAGCTCATGATCCACTCGACGCGGCTCTGCAAGACCTGACCGCGCCTATTCCGGGAGACGCTGACGCCGAGACGCTGGAGGCGCGCCGCCTTCAGCTCGTCGAAGGCGCGAAGAAGCTGGCAAGCATGAGACGCTTGTCAGAAGCCTACCAGCGTGAGATGGATCGCGCTGTGGGTGGCTCGCCGGCCCCAACTGGGCCTAGCCGCCTAGGCGCGGTCCGGCAGCGCGACGTGGCCATCGCCAACCTGTTCGGGGCCAATCGCCCTGTGTACACCACGCCTGCGGAGAACATCCGCGCCGCCCAGGCGGCGGCGGACGAGCTAGATAACTTCGAGGGTGAAGAGCGCCGCTTGATGATGGAGCGAGTCCAGCAGCTCCTCGACGCGGCTGCCGCGCGGAACGAGGCTCGTTGCCGCACGGAGGTGCCGCAACGACAAAACGATGACCTTCCTCCCCACCGAGATCAAGGCGCGACGTCACGGACACCAACTGGCGGTGTCCGTGGAAGGAAACACAAGGATCCGGCTGTCAGCAACAGTCGGACTCGCATCACCATCGAGCGCGACCAAGACGGCCGCCCCAAAGCAGTGGAACGGCGGGACGACTATCTGCCTCCTCCTCCTTGCAAAGAAAGGCGAGTCTCCCCGCCACCCGTTGAGCATCTGACTCTCGGCGACCGCCTTGGCCACCGAGAGGGAGTCGGAGAAAATGACGCCCGCCACCGGATTGACCGACTCCACCGATCCCTGGCGCTGGAAGAAGAAGACGAGTTGGGTCCGCCCTGTTTTGGACCTTGCATCCGAGACGAGCCCTTTCCCAAAGTGTTCACATTCCCCCGAGACATGCCCAAGTACACCGGCTCTGTGAAGCTGTAAGACTGGCTGGTTGACTACTCCACGGCCGTCAACATAGCGAACGGCAACAAGCGTGTTGCCGTAAAGTATGTTCTACTCATGCTCCAGGGCACTGCCCGGACATGGTTGAACAGCCTAAAGCCCCGCAGCATCAACAGTTGGGTCGACTTCACCGAAGCCTTCGTCCGCAACTTCACAAGCACGTACAAGCGACCTCCTAAGCCTCGCCAACTCTTCTTGTGCGTGCAAGGCCCCGACAAGTCCACTCGCGACTACCTCACGCGCTGGGCCGAGCTTCGGAACTCCTGCGAGGGCGTGCACGAGGTGCAGGCCATCGAGTACTTCACTGCCGGGTGCAGAGAAGTCACCCTTCTCAAGCACAAGCTCCCTTGCGACGAGCCGGAGACCCTCGACGAGCTGCTGATCACAGCAGACAAATACGCCACGGCCGACTCCTCCATGAAGGCGGAGATTCAAGTTAGTGCGACCGGCAAAGTAGCCCCTCAGGCTCCCAGAACTCCGGCTGGGGACGCTAGTCGGCGACAACAACAGAACGATCACAAACACAAGGCCCCACAGCCGGCTTCCAGCAGCCGGCAAGTTGCGACAGTCGAAGACCAGCAGCCGGAGGAGCAGCCTCCGACCAAGCGACAGAAAGGCGGCAAGTCCAACTGGTTGCCGGCCTTCTCTTACGAGCAGACCCTAGATGGCCCCTGCAAGTTCCACAGCAGCGCGAAGCCGTCGAATCACACCACCCGGAAATGCCACTGGCTCACCAGAATTGCCAAGGGAGACGGCCTCCTGCCTCCCCCGCCTGCTGGGCCGCCTCCTCCACCGCCGCCCCAGCAGCCGGCTGTCAGGCCAGTCGGCGCAGTACAAGACGAGTATCCAGAAGAGCACGGAGCCTATGTGGTGTTCACCAGTGTAGCTGACGATCGACGCAGCAGGCGGCTGTAGCAGCAAGAGGTGAATGTAGTAGCATCAAGTACTCCAGAGTTCATGCACTGGTCCGAGAAGCCTATCAGTTGGAGCAGAGCTGATCACCCAGAGGTGATGCCGAGTCTAGGCTCCTACGCCCTGGTCTTAGGTGCCACCTTTGCCACCAATAGGCGGGCCGCTCGCTTCTCGCGAGTGCTGATAGACGGAGGCAGTAACATCAACATCCTGTACAAAGTTACCATGGAGAAGTTAGGAATCAAGAAAAGACAGCTTCAGAGCAGCCGGACTGTGTTCCACGGCATTGTTCCTGGCCTTTCCTGCTCACCAACCGGCAAGATCCTGATAGACGTCCTCTTTGGAGACAAAGATCATTTCCGCCGAGAGCCAGTTTGGTTTGAAGTGGTGGACCTCGAAAGCCCGTACCATGCATTGCTTGGCCGACCTGCTTTGGACAAGTTCATGGCGGTCCCCCACTACGCCTACCTCAAGATGAAGATGCCGAGTTCCAAGGGGATTCTGACCATAGCCGGCGACTACAGAAAGTCGTCCGCTTGTGTGGCCGAAAGTAGTCGGCTAGCCGAGTCCTTGGTGATCGCAGCTGAGAAGCGGCTTCTTGATCGAGTTGTGGTGATGGCCGGCAAGCAGCCCGAGATGTCGCCCAACCCCAAGGAGTCGGGAGCTGAAGGTTCGTTCAAGCCGGCCAAAGAAACGAAGAAGATACCCTTGGACCCAGAACACCCAGAGAGGTACGCTGTGTAGGTGTAAACCTTGACAGCAAATAGGAAGGCGAGCTCGTCGATTTCCTCCGTGAGAATCGAGACATCTTCGCATGGTCCCCTAAAGACATGCCAGGTGTACCGACAGAATTCGCCGAGCACAAGTTACATGCCCGATCTGATGTGAAGCCCGTCAGGCAGCCCTTGTGCCGCCTGTCAGAAGTGAAGAGAAGAGTTGTTGGAGAAGAGATAGCCCGGCTCCTGGCGGCTGGCTTCATTATGGAAGTATTTTTCCTAGAGTGGTTAGCAAACCCGGTCCTGGTGCTGAAGAGGAACAAGCAGTGGCGGATGTGTATTGACTACACAAGCCTCAACAAAGCTTGCCCCAAGGACCCATTCGCTTTGCTAAGAATTGATCAGGTGATAGACTCCACAACCGGATGCGAGCTGTTGAGCTTCTTAGATGCATATTCAGGATATCACCAGATCAAGCTGAACCCGGCTGACAGACTGAAGACCGCCTTCATCACGCCGTTTGGAGCCTTCTGCTACCTGACCATGACGTTCGGCTTGAGGAATGCCGGCGCCACCTTTCAGCGTTGCATGCAGAAGTGCCTCCTCAAGCAACTCGGCAGAAACGCCCACGTCTACATGGACGATGTGGTGGTGAAGATGGAAAAGCGTGGAACATTCCTGGAAGACCTCAAGGAAACCTTTGAGAACCTGCGCCGATTCCAGATCAAGCTCAACCCTGAGAAGTGCGTCTTCGGAATACCAGCCGGCCAACTCCTTGGCTTCCTGGTCTCTGAACGCGGCATAGAGTGCAACCCTGTAAAGATCAAGACCATCGAGAGGATGGAGGTACCCAGCCGACTGCGAGATGTGCAAACGTTCACCGGCCGCTTGGCGTCCATCAGCCGATTCATCAGTCGGCTGGGCGAGAAGGCTCTCCCTTTATACCAGCTCATGAAGAAGACGACCTTTTTCGAGTGGAACCCCAAGGTGGACGAAGCTTTTCTCCAGTTGAAGAAAATGTTGACTACTCCCCCCGCGCTGGCAGCCCCGACTCCTAAAGAGCCCATGCTCCTATACATTGCCACCACCAGCCGGGTAGTCAGCACAGTCATTGTAGTTGAACGCAAGGAGGAAGGCAAGGCGCTACCTGTCCAGAGACCAGTATATTACCTGAGCGAAGTACTATCGGCCTCCTAGCAGAACTACCCCCACTACCAGAAGATGTGCTACGGCGTGCACTTTGCCGCCAAGAAGTTGAAGCCTTACTTTCAGGAGCATCCAATCACTGTGGTTTGCACAGCCCCACTAGCCGAGATCATCGGAAGCCGAGATGCTTCTGGCCGAGTGGCCAAAAGTGCCATTGAGCTGGCTCCCTACACCCTCTACTACCAGCCCCGCACCGCCATCAAGTCGCAAGCACTGGCCGACTTCCTCGTCGACTGGGCCGAGACCCAGTACCTGCCGCCAGCGCCCGACTCCACCCATTGGCGGATGCATTTCGACGGCTCCAAGATGCGCACCGGCTTGGGCGTCGGTGTTGTCCTCACTTCCCCCAAAGGCGACAAGCTTAGATATGCGCTGCAGATCCATTTCGCCGCCTCCAATAACGTCGCTGAATATGAGGCGCTCATTCACGGGCTCCGGCTTGCCAAAGAGCTTGGCATTCGCCGGATCCTGTGTTATGGCGACTCCGACTTAGTGGTCCAGCAGTCATCTGGCGATTGGGACGCCAAGGATGCAAACATGGTGAGCTACCGCTTCCTTGTACAGCAACTCAACAAATATTTTGAGGGGTGCGAGTTCCTTCACGTGCCAAGAAATGACAACGACCAAGCAGACGCCCTGGCACGAATCGGCTCCACCCGCCAAGCAATACCATCTGGCGTCACCCTTCGGCGCCTCCTCAAGACCTCTGTCAATCCTTCACCAGAATCAGACTCCATCTTTGTGCCGGCTCCCCCCAAAGAAGTCGGATCCGACTCAAGAGCCCCAGCAGGCGGCACGAGAATTCTTACAAATGGCTCCAAGAACACCGCAGTCGAAGCCGGCCCGGGGACTTCAGAACTCGGCCCGGGGACTGCGGCGACCAGTCCGAAGACTCCAGAACTCGGCCCGGGGACTACACCAGTCGGCCCGGGGACTTCATCAATCCAGCAAGCGGCCGCGGACTCCAGCCCGCCGCCTCCCAGCCCAGCCGCCCTCATCCAAGTCGCAGTACTGGCAGTTGAAGAAATAGCAGCACCCTCATGGGCCCTGCCCATCCTCAAGTTCCTAGTGAGCAAAGAGTTGCCAACTGATGAAATCTTGGCTCGGCAAGTACAACGCCGAGCGGCAGCTTACACCATAGTCAACAGAGAGTTGGTCAGGAGCAGCGTCACTGGTGTCTACCAGAGTTGCGTCGAGCCAGAGCAAGGCCAAGCAATTCTCAAAGACATCCATCAAGGCGAGTGCGGCCACCATGCGACTTCAAGAGCACTCGTCGCCAAAGCCTTTCGACATGGTTTCTTCTGGCCAACTGCCCTGGAAGAGGCCAAAGAATTGGTCCAAAAGTGCAAAGGGTGCCAGAAGTTCCGCTCCAAGCCACATTAGTCGGCTTCCGCACTCAAGACTATCCCCATCGCCTGGCCCTTTGCGGTTTGGGGCCTGGACATCCTGGGACCATTCAAAACCGCACGAGGCGGCCTAACTCACTTACTTGTCGCGGTGGACAAGTTCACCAAGTGGATAGAAGTAAAGCCCATCAAGAAGTTGAATGGTCCGACTGCAGTGACTTTCATCACCGACATCACGACTCGGTACGACATACCACACAGCATCATCACTGACAATGGCACAAATTTTTCCAAAGGTGACTTGGCCCGTTTCTGCGTGATACAAGGCATCCGACTGGACTTAGCGTCTGTTGCCCATCCGCAGTCAAACGGCCAGGTAGAGCGAGCAAACGGCCTCATCCTGTCTGGCATCAAACCTCGACTGGTCGAACCACTGGAGCGTTCGGCCGGCTGTTGGCTTGATGAGTTACCAGCCATCCTCTGGAGTCTGCGCACGACTCCAAACAAGTCAACCGGCTTCACACCTTTCTTCCTCGTCTACGGTGCTGAAGCCGTCATCCTGACAGACATAGAGTTCGACTCCCCGCGAGTTACCATGTACACCGAGGAGGAAGTAGAAGAAGCACGACAAGACGGTGTCGATCCGCTGGAAGAGGGCCGGCTGTTGGCACTCAGCCGGTCCAGCATCTACCAGCAGAGCCTGCGCCGATACTACAACAGGAAGGTTAGGCCGAGATCTTTCCAAGAGGGCGACCTTGTGCTCCGACTGATCCAGCGAACAGCTGGTCAGCACAAGTTGTCGGCTCCTTGGGAAGGCCCCTTCATTATCAGCAAAGTGCTGGGCAACGACTCCTACTACCTGATCGACGCTCAGAAGCCCCGAGCACGCAAGAGGGACGACTCCGGCAAAGAGACGGAACGCCCATGGAATGCAAATCTTCTCCGAAGATTTTACAGTTGATGCAGTATATATCACGCTACCCTTTGTATTAAAGTACCAAGACTTCAGGGCCCCCGAGACGAGCTCAGGGACTGCCCTTTTTTGTTATCTGTATGATAAGAATTATGCCTTCGAGTATACTAATCTTTGTTATGCCGCTTGGCACCGGGCTCGACTAGTTGGCCCTGGGACTCGCCGCCTCGCGCTATGGAATGCTTCTTGCAGTCGGACAAGTAGTGTGTGGTGCCTAAGCCATCTCCTGTCAGAAGCCGCAGCTCGCAGAGCGACTGTTTGGTGGACAGGAGTAAGGAAGAATAGGCGCCCACATGAAAAATGGCTAAGGACTCAAAGCATAAACATAGCTTAAGTCGGCTTCCAGCCTCTCTTAGCAAAGCCGACTCTTTAGCAGTCGGCTTGCCGCCTTCTATCCAACTTGTTAAAAAGACTCTAAAAAATGGCCAATACTTGCCTTCCCAAAGAAGCCAAGTATTTGATCCAGAGGCGGTCCGCAGAACGGCTGTCCGACTGGCAAGGCGGCGACTAAGGGAAGGCGGCAAAGGAAAAAGCCAAAAGAGCAGTGAGCAAGGAAAGATAGAATTTGGATAAATATTTACATAACATAGGCCCTTGGCCGAATCTTCAAGCAGAAGTTCAAAATACACCCCGCGAGTGGAATTGTTCGAATTAACAAGTTCTTCAAAGACTACTAAAGCAGATAAAATGAAGGCAAGACGGCAGCCTAGGAAGCGGCAGACGGGTTCGGAAGGTCGGAAGAGACGGTGGTGTCAGGCGCCAGGGCAGCCAGTTGGACAGTCTCGGCTTGATCGTCTCCGGCTGCAGCCGGCTCGGTCGGGCGCGGCTTGTTGCTGGAGGCGCGGTTGAGCTGAGGCTGGTCGCTCGCTCCGTCTTCTGGCGCCTCCGTCTCACCTCCGTCCTCCGCCTCGCCTTCCTCCTCGGCGCCGGAACCGATCACCTCCGCCGAGTCCTCGTCATAATCTGGGTTCATCCTGAACCACTCCAGCGGTGCCTCCCCGCCATCTTCAGCCCGATCAGGGACGAAGATGCTGGTGTCTGCGTAGTCGGCGATCGCCGCTACACGCGCGACGAGGGCGTCTTCCATAGCTATCAGCTCCGCCTGGGCCTCCGACCGGAACGCGGCCAGCCGGTCCAGGTCCAGCCCTGGATACCACGCCTTGATGATTTCCAAGTCCCGGCGCGCTCCAGCCCGGGCCGAGGAACCCTTCCAGGCCTCAAGACGACCAGCCGCGACCTCCAGCCAGTCGGCAGTCCGACTGGGAGTGCGCAGAACCGGCATGTATGGCCACAAGGCGGCAATCGCCTGGGCGCCGGCACGTTGAAGCCGGCGCAGCATCCGATGGGTCGGCCGCGGACGAGCCTCGATGCTCAGAAGTTGTTCATCGAGGGTCCGGGGGGCGTTGGCGGCAATCTCCGCGCCATTTTCCCTCCGAGCCTCGCGATCAGCCTTGATGGCCTGAGTGGCCACCTGCGAGTGGCCAGGGAAGAAGTCTGCCAAGACAAAAAAGAAGCAAATCAAAAAATCAGGAGTCAGCCCGACCCATAGTCAGCGGCTCAAAGAAAGTAAAGAAACTCACCGTCGACGATATCCTCAATCTCATGGAAGCCGGAGGTCAGCAGCGCCTCCTTGTCAGTCCAGGAGGAGCGCTCGCTTTCGAACTCGGCCAGGAGAGCAGTCTCTTTCTTCCCTGCCTCGTCCTGCACCTTCTTGAGCAGCTCCCTTTGCTCCGCCAGCTGCACAGCCAGCAGGTCGCGCTCCGCGGCGAGCTTGCTGCACTCCTCCCCCTTGGCACGCAAGGCGGTGTTGGCTTCGCCCAGCTGCTGCTGAAGAGTGGCATTGGCCTCTGAAGAATAAAAAGGAAAAGACGTTAAGTCGTCAACAAAGAAGGTCGCCGGGAAGATCCGGCCCAACTGCTCAGCAGTCGGCCTGAATCTCGGGGACTACAGCCCGCGGGTGCGCCAGCGCGCCCCCGCGAAGAAGAAGGAGGACTCACTCCGGCTCTTCGACAAGTCAACAGTCCGCCTGCCCAGCTCCTCAACATTGCGGTTAAAGGAAGTGATGCGGAGGTTGTGATACTCCTGTGATAAGAATTTTAGACAAAGATAAGTATTGGAACTCGCCAGAAGGAGTTCCGAGCCGCCTGCTCAGCAGCCGGCCCGAAACTCGGGGACTACACCCAGTGGGTGCGCTGGCGCGCCCCCACAGAGAAGAATAAGGGAAAACAAAGTCAAAAATGAAAGCATACCCGGACGGCTGCTCGCGACGCCAGATGCGCCTTAGTGCAGTTCTGTATGGCGTCGCCCTTGGCTCGCAGCTTCGCCTGAACGTCCAGAAGCGCCTGGTTCAGCGGGCCTGTGCCGCCTCCTCGCACCCACCCAACGGGCGCATCACTCGTCGCCTCAGCGTCTGGGATGGCCAAGCTGGCGGCGCCGGTCTCCAAGGGGCGTGGCGCCGAATTCGCCTTCTCAAGGCGGCGGCGCGCTGGCGAGGACTTGAAGGAGCAGCTTCGCCATAGACTCGTCCTCAATCGGCGGCACCAGCAGGCCTGCCGGCTGTTTACCTTGCGCACTCCCAGATGGCAGCGGAGGCGGCGGTGGCGGCACGGCTGTGTCTGTCATGGAGGCCTCGCCGCTTTCCCTCTCCATGATGGGCTTCTCGCTGCCGGCTTCCCCAGTCTGCCCCGTGAACTCCGGGGGTAGCAGTGCGGAGTTCAGCGGGATGACGAGCAGCGCCGATTGGTGGTGCACGGCCTCCTCAGCTCGCCACCTTGCCGCAACGGCGGCTTCGGCCTCGTCCAGCTTCCTCTGGGCGGAGGCCGCCGCCTTCTCCAGGCGGTCGGCTTCGTCCTCGTCACACTTCTCCCACGCGTTCCGCTCCGTCGCCTCCCGGAGGTCGGCGGCGGGGTCAATCCGCTGAGTAGTGGCGGACGTCTCTGCCGACCCCATGACGGAGGCGGCGGCGACCCTCTCAAAGGTAAGGGGAGCCCTGAAGCGAGGAAGACATGTAAAAGATCTGGATGAGATTCACCAGCAAAAAACAAGACAAAAGGCGGAAGCACTTACGTGGAGACCAGTGGCGGCTTTTTCACTTCCTTACGGAAGCGGTTGGCCTTTGCGATCGCCTCCTCCCGCTTGGTCGCGGCGGCCGCCCCCTTGAACTTCTTCGACCGGCCGCCAAGCAAGCTCGGCCCGGCCCGGCGCCTCTTCGTGCCGCCTTGACCATCCAAGCCAGTGGAGGAACTCGCACTCGGCTGGCCGGCCCTTGGTTGGTGGCGCGGGGCAACTTCCCCCTCGGTGTCATCATCAGGCCAGTCGGCAAAGGTGGCTGAAGGCCTGAAGCCTCCTCCTCTTCCTCCTCCTCCTCCTTCGGCGTCGGCCTCCATCGCCGCAGCCCCCAAGTCAGGGTCGTCGACGTCGCTCTCCGCTCGGTCGGAGACGAACTGACGGGCCAGGCCCATGGTGCCAGCTGAAGGCTGGATGAGGGGGTTCTGACTCAAGAAAAACCAAAAAGATCAGAAGTCGGATTCGGCTGCAAAAGAAGACAGAACAAGAAGAGAGATGACTTACAGTAGGCGGGGGGTTGGCGCGTGAGTACGGCTCCTTTCCGAACCGCCAATCCGCCGCGAGACTGCAGTTCGCGATGTAATTCACCGTGTCCACCACCTCCGCGTGGGGCATGTCCTTGCAGCACATCCGACTCGGGTCCCGGTGGCCGCTCATCTGACAGATCAGATGAGGTCGGACTTGGAGCGGGAGGACTCGATGCGCCACGAAGGCGGCCAGCAGGTCGGCCCGGGTCAAACCCTCCGACTGTGTCAGTACTCGGAGTCGCGCTACGGCAGCGGCGCCAGCGGGAGTCAGCATCTTGACCTGGTGGGACCAGCTGGGGAGCCACCCAGCCGGTGCGTCGGCTTCGTTAGGTGGTAGATTGACCCAGTCGCCATCTGGGGTGACGTTCTTCACATAAAAATAAGACCGTTGCCACCTCTTCACCGACTTAATCAGCGGGATGATGGGAAACGGGTTGTCGGACACCGATCTCCGCATCGCGATGAAGGCACCACACTGGGCCGGCACGCCGGCGACGTGCGTGCCGAGCTTGGACTGAAAGAACTCCCCCCATAGCTCGATGGTGGGAAGAACGCTGATGAAGCCTTCGCACAAGGTGGCGAAGGCAGCCAGCAGCACCACCGTGTTCGGGGTAAGGTGGCGCGGCTGGAGCCCGTGAAACTCCAAGATGGAGCGGAAGAAACCGCTCGCCGGCAGCCCTAGGCCGCGCATGAGGTGCGAGCGGAATATGACCCGCTCGCCCTCCTCCAGCGCCGGCGATACTTCCCTCTCCGGCATGGCACGGGCCCGCACTAGGTCCTCGCCGGGGAGGCGATGCGTCCTACGAAGGAATTCAATGTGGTCGTCGTCCACCTCGGAGCCGTCCCACATGCCAGAGCGCACGGCAGGAGGTGCGGCGGCGGAGGAAGAGCTCATCGCTGCGGGCATGGCGTGGTTCGGCGCGGCGACGGTGAGAGGAAGAAGAATCAAGAGGAAGCAAAGGGAGTAGGGGAAATGGGCGCACGTGCTCCGCCGCCCCCCTCCTTCCGCCTACTTATAGGCTCGTGGGCTGAGAAGCCGATGGGGCAGACGTGGGATTAACTGTGCATAGGACCCCACGCCCCCACGATTTACCACACGAAGTAACCGCGTGCAGTTATGATGTGGGAATCCCAACCGTCCGCACGGCCGCAACAGATCCGTTCGCGTGCCGAGGTGCGGTAGTTGTGGGCCCCGCCTGACGGCCTGTCCCGTCGTGCGCGTGGGTGGGCAGACTGACCCTGCCGCATGGTGCCACGCTACGGACCCGCAACGGGCAGCTGCCTAGAAGCTTATCAGGCACGCTGCCTGGAACCCGCCACGACCTTCAAACTCTTTAAGGGGCAAGACGGCCTTCTACGAGTCCAGCTCTAGCTAGTCGGCCTAGAGGAAGACGGCGAGCAAGGTCCAGATTCCACCACCGGAAGGATGAAATTGTTGAGACTCCTCGACATGTCTTCCTCGGCGCCTCACCAGCTTCGGGGACTACTGTCGGAGTATTCGGCCACGGGTAGGCTAACCCAAGCCCCTGAACCTTTCAAGACATTGGGGCCGACTGCGCCCCTCAAGACCCCACGATAAGGAGCCGCCTTCTGGGAGTCGGCGGCAAGGCCGCCGACTGCTCCTCGCGGCCGAGCCCCAGGGACGACTTCGAGATAAGCCGACTCCTATTGGCGACTTCCAGAGAAGCCGGCTATGGGGAGTCGGCCCGCAACTCCGACCACCTCCTACCTTCGACACGATGGATGGGACGGGGTACGGTCACCGCATGGCCCGTCCCTACCCCGCTTACGAAGGGCTGGCATGGCTACAGTGCGCTGTATCGATGGAGAACTCCATCCGGCGTGACACTGTTGCCATGCCTGCCCTGACCTCAGCCCCCGTGGGCGGCGCACTGTACCCACGATGGTCTGCCTATACGACCCAGAGACGGTGGGTCCCACCCGTCGGCCCTCGGGAGTCGGCCAGCCCCTCCCACGGGCCCCACATGCCATTAACCAAACAAGACGGGGAATGGCGACAGTGATCGTCCGTCAAGCGGCGGCACTGTTGCCATGACCTCATGACCAAGCCAGCATCATTAGAGGCATGGCTATAGTAATCCGTTGCCGGCGTGACCCGCCCGCGGCGGACAAGACCTGTCGGCTCCGTACTAGGCCTGTCGGCGGGGCCCACCAGTCGACGGGCCCCAGCATTCGGCGGAGAAGACGGCGGCCTAAGAGACAGACAGCTGGGATCCGCACCCAGCCGGATTACCATTGTATCCCTGAGGGGCGGGCCTATATAAGCCCCTGGGGGCACCCATGCAAGGGGGGTCGCTCCTTTAGCACTAGACCAGATCATATAGGAAGGAGGGAGCTAGCCTTGCCTTCTCCTACCTCCAGGAAACAGCTCAAGGAGCAACCTTGTACTCACTTTGCCATAGTGATCATGCGGAGACCCCGCAGAGCAGCAGTAGGGGTGTTATCTCCACGGAGAGCCCTGAAGCTAGGTAAGATTCGCCGGCGTGCATGCCTTCGCCTCATCCCGTTTCCAGGCACCGGCGACGTTCTACTCGCCCCCACCATGATAAGCCATCCCTTGGCTATGTCGCACCCAACCCCCGACACTGTTGGATTCTGGAAGCCATTTGCAGTTATACCAATGAAGAGTTGTATTCCAGCGTCACTGTTGTTAGGCGTGTTGTCCAGGGTGTACTGAAGCACAAGAAGTTCAAAGCTACTCCTTCGTTTGTGAGGCATACTGTTCTTGTCAAGCTTACGCAGGAAGATGACGTGGCATGCCTCCACAAACAAGTTTATCAGTGGCAAGGCCACAAGGTTGTCTTCATGAAGGTTCACAGGATTGAGCTGCTGCGGGACGTCCTCGATGATGTTCATGGCAAGGTCCGTCTTGTGTCCAGCCCAAATTAGATCGAGGCATGAAATAGTTGCCCCAGCTAGTGTTTAATAGTTGTTTGGATTGTGTCTAATTACCCGAACCTTGCCTGTTATCGACCCCTCTAGGGCTAGTACTCTGTTTGAATCCGTCTATGGGAACTGCTGCTACTTTTGTGTGACCGTGAATCATGTGAGAACCATCGTAATTGTTGCCGAAACAGATGTGTCCTCACTAGTTTTTTCATGAATATGGCATGGTAAGACATAAGTTGTCATGGTTTATCATACGAGCAGTGTGTGTTTTGATGAAATAGAGCACTCGTTTGAGAACCGTGCGCCGACGTATACATAAGTACTTGTAAACACTGTTGGTGCTACCCCACTTGTAAGCAGGTGTGCAAAACACGGCACATTGGTGCAGCTCGCTTCAACACTAGGCTATCGACTAGCTAACAATCAACAATCTGCTGTCTGACATATAAGCAACTATGTATCTTGTTACAGTGGTTCATCCAGTTAATTGAGGCCACAATGTAATAAATTCCAAATGTTCACACGCTAGTCCAGCGCTCATGTGGAACACTCGCATTAAACTCGTCTTCATAAAAATCTTGAAAAGCATAAGTTAAGCAATTTTATACATCTCAATGATTCATAGAACATAACAAACATATACTAGTTCACAGCAAAAGACAAAGTTGTGAGAAGGTTTACAAATCAGGAAAAAACAAGCAAGGCTTCTCAGAGCAAAGGGCCTCCGGCAGGCTTAAATTTCCTGGAGTTCACTTTGGTTTTTTCTTGTTGCCACCATCCAGGGTTAGGTTCTCTCATTCCAGAATAACCAATTATAATTGTGGTCTCAGATATAATGTTGAACTGAACCATGCAGTGTACTGACCAGCTGAAATGCTTGTGCATTCCACTAAATTTAAGCACCGCTATTTGCAGAAATAAGCAGACCACAATGCCTCTTGTCCGTGCACCTGTCCAAAAAACCGTCGTGCAGCCGTGCCAGCTAGTCCTCGGTCCATGGATGAACTGGTAGAAAGTGCATTCCGGACTAGGATGCAGTTGTTTTCGCTCGTCCCCACACTGCAATCAGGAAGTAAAACGTATGAATCAGCTTCTTTTAGATTGCGTTGGTCATTCTACCTTAGTTACTACCAATGTAGGGATACCTTGAAGACGGGAGGTTAGACGACGGCAACGAGGGATAGCCATCTCATTTTGCGCAGTTGTACTAAAACTGAGGTGTGTGCTTTTGATTGCGTGGATAGAAACGATACGGAGACAGACATCCCGAAATGATATGGAGACAGACATCCCTGTTTGCGCAAATACGAAATATGGTTATTTAAACAGTGACATATATTACTATCCCCGTTTCCTCTTAGAACCAAGTCCTAGATTCATGCTACAGATTTCCCACTTTCTTCCCTGTTTGAACCAACGCTTTGAGTCGACTGTATGAACTAGCTTTACTTCTAATAATAGTAGAAGTCTAGGTGGCTTTGGAATAGCGGACGGAAGTAGAAAAGGATCCACACGAAGGGGGAAGAGCTGGGTCAGTAGAGCAAGGCAGGTTTTGAAGGAATATATACCTGAGGGTCATCGGCATGTGGCAAAGACGGCGTCGGGAGGCCGCATCTTGGCCACAATACGACAGGGAGGAAGAAGGGGCCGGAGGCCCTCCCAAGCCGGCGCTTTCTCGGAGAGAACGGCACGGCCTCCGATCGGGACACGCGGGCTGCCGTTGGTCTCCTCCCTCGCCGCCGACGACAGCGTGAACGATGCACCTACACCCTGTCCCGGTCGAGGTTGTCCGGCCGGATTTGTGACCAGCCGTGAGCTGAGAGAGAGAGTGTGGCCACCTATGTCTTGCTTAGATCTGCAGAGCATGAGAGAGTGAATGAGAGGAACCCTAGTAAAGCAAGCGCTAAGGCTCCTGCTTTTATATATAGTGGAGTGATTTTGTTGTACCAGCTTCAAAAAAAATGCACTCCTACGTGTACCCGTGAGTGGGTGTGAGAGAACTAGTGCGTGCGTGCACTGCTTCTCTTCGTGAGAGTACAATATACTATGCCCAAAGAACGTTTGCCGCAAGAGTAATAGTATAAGTGTGTGACCTGTGAGCTAAAATAAAATGTGTGTGCCATCTTTTGTTTTTTAGAAGTTCTGAGGGTAGGGTGTGAAGAGAACATATGTGCGTGATGTCTACCTGCAGATAGATGGTGGGTGCGACGTGCGAGTCTGCGAGAGGAATCGGGAGAGTCGTGACTCATGAGGGTGCGTATGCGTGAAAGAGAGGGGGGCACGTATCAATGCAATGCATGTGTCCGTAAATCATTATCCGACAAACGTTCGCCACAAGCCTTTTCCTAACGAACATCGTAAGAACCGTTAGATCAGCATCCAATAGTGTCAGTTTTGCCATGTCATTTAACAGAACAGCCGCTCCTCCTACACACAAATCTTCCATGTGAGTGTTAGCAACTGTCGTATGCTCCCTCTGTTCCGAAATGCAGTGCATATAGCTTTATTGAATATTTGAACCTAGCAAACTTTTACCAAGTTTTCATGTACCAAATTGCACATGTAGAATACCCTGTATATATCATTTCATTCATCTTCGAGAGGTAACTATAAAGATGGGTGAGTTGTCTACAAAGAAAGACCATCGTATCACCCGCAGCAATTTCAACCATCCTTTAGTGTCGAGGAATATCATAGGAACTCTATATGATATGATTTTTATAGGATTTTTTTTCCTTTAGAGCCAATTGGTTCATAGGAATAGATTCATATACTCTACATTTCAAAGGAAATAAACATGATATCATTTCTATAGCTTTAGAGCCACTTGGTTCATATGAATGGATTCCTATACTCCCTTAGTTGAAAATAAACATTAGCGTATATTCAATAGAAAAGTTCCTATGATATGAACCAAATTACATCTCTTTACTAATCCCTCCTCATAGGAATTGAGATACATGTCATCTCTAGATTTAATAGAAAAGTTCCTATGATGTGAACCAAATGACATCTCTTTTCCAATCCCTACTCATAGGAATTGAGATGCTCCATGTCATCTCTTTCCCTACAACTTCCATGTATACATCTTCTATTCCTAAATAGATAGTACAACCCACTAGTAGCTTTTTTTCCAAAACATGCAACTATGGCACAAGAACTATATAGTGTGCCAATAACTTTGAAAGATGGTCGCTGGATGAAGCTAACCCGACAGTGCAGAGATGGGCAAATCCGAGCACTACTGGCCGTTGGATATCATCAACATTCCACCAGATCTGCCACATGTACAATTTAGAAGACTCCATGGTTGAACTTAAGCATAATGCACAAACCTCAAAACACAAGCACTTCTCCTTTGTTCTAGAATCTTCTGTATCATAATTGATTATTTTTTTCTAAATGAATTGCCATTATTTGTTTTTTACTTTATGATTTACAATGCACAACCCCATGAATCTTAACATTTTTATAAAACTAATTGATTTTGAATGAGATGAACTATAAGAACTAAACGAACATCTACATCATGCATATATGACTCAAAGCTTTACATGTTATAATGTGTATTTATTCATAATTTGGTTTCGAAATCTCATGCGTTCAATACATGTGTACCTTACTAGTTTTGAGTAGAGTAGCAAATTTCACGCGGCCCCGGGTATCTCAAAATGCAGGGCCCATGCATCATTGCCTTTCGGTCGAACCTACGTCCACAATTTTTTGTACGTACTATATCTCCACTGGTCCCCGAACCCAAAATGCTGCCTCGTTCCCGTAAAACCAAGCGGCCCACACATATTTAAGGCGTCGACTCGAACCCATTTACTATGACATGGCCCCGCACGCCGTAGTACTCCTACAAACCCTACCGCCGCACTCATCATCGGTTTTCTTCAAGAGGACGAGGGAGAAGCCGATTTGTAGTGGAGGCGCTTTCAAAAAAAAGGATCTGTAGTGGAGACCCCTACCCTAGGGTGCCCTAGGTAGCTGTCGCACACATCATTGTTTTCTCTTTTTTCTTTATGCTCTTGCACGCTAGAGTGAAATGAGGGTTGCTTCGTCCGTCCAGCTTAATGCGGGAAATGTGGGGCTTTGTGATTTGACCCCTCATCGCTCATTTTCTACTACTGCGGCGCTACGACCGGGGTGCCTCCAATTCCAACCGCTGCTCCGAACTGTAATTTGGTGCATCGCACGTGGAACAAGACGGTGGATGAGCCACATGTCTGCCAAAGGGGTCCTGTTAAGTGTGTCGCCATTTCGTGTGCGGACTGACCCTGCTTGAGTTGCTACGCCAACACGACAGGAGCAGCCTACCACTTGGTTTTGCTCCTTGGTGAATCCCGACTATATTGATCTAATAAGATACGTGCTGAACTACCCTCTCCGTCTCGGTTTCTTATTTGTAGGCGTCTCGGTTTATAGGGCCTGCATGTAGTTCTAGGTTATCCATTTGACTAACTAAATATGAGTTACTATGTCACAAAAAGTATATCATTGGATTCTTATTGGTTGATATGTGAAGAAACAAGAAACGAGGTAGAAGTTAATGCACCACGCCTTAGTATTATGGGATTATTTGGTTTTCGTAAGATGACTTACTCACCTAGACGGAGGGAGTAGTTGTATTTAAAAGTCGAGGGCGGGACTTTTCCTGCGCGGTAGGCGGCGGGGCAGTTCCGACTAGTCGGTTCGACAGAGATGCGAGAAGATGAGGGAGTAGGCTGCTGCAAACGTAGGGCTGTGTGATTTGACAGCGAGTTACTGCTGGACAGATGGGCCCCCGTGATTTGACTTGCCATTATCATTTTAACTGCGGCGCTACGACCGGCGTGAGTCTCCCAATTCCTGACCACCTCCATACAGGTGACTCTCCCAATGCTCCACCATGTAGTAGAGGCTGGCTCTTGCATGAGAGCCCACTTCTCCACTTTTTCCTCGCCTCTCTTTCCTCTGCATATGCAAAAATGCCATGTAAAGTGCACTATTATACTTACTTGCTCCTATAGGTGCTTAAGCTTGGCACATAGGCATAAAGTCTGATATGGCAAGTTAATCAAGAAGAGAGAGACTAGTTTGGTGACCCAAGGAATAAACGGTGCTAAGTGCGTGTACCTAGGTGAAAAGACAATTTTGAGTCTATAGCTAATTAAATGAAGCAAACTTAGCAACACCATTTCATTGGAAGAGGTCACTCCTTGGAAAATGCAATACATACTAGTACTCCCTGTGTCCCATTCTATAAGAACGTTTTTGACACTACACTAGTGTCAAAAATGTTCTTATATTATGGGACGGAGGGAGTACGAAGAAAGAGATAGAGAGGAGTAAAAAAATACACTTATAGCCAACCTTGTTGTAGTATGAGTGACTAAGTGATGACTATGTATGACATGCCAACATCAGGTAGCCTAACACACCGTGTTAAATCTCCAAGGGCGCGACCGCGCGAGCGACGCGACTGTCGTGGTAGGCGCGACCATGATACGGGCTGCTGGCAGCCCTTGGATCTGAGATCAAACGGTCGCATGCTAAGTTGCTAGAAATTTGCAGAATAACCCTCTAGGATAGGATATTCACCCATAGGTCTAGAATCACGCCATGCAACGGTTCAATCTCAGATCCAAGGGCTCTCGGAAGCCCATATCATGGGAGAATGGAAAGCCACTACCCTGCCGTTCGCACGCTGCTAGTTTGCTCCTACCCATCCCGCACGTCCTTTAATACTACGGCGGTTCACTCCTAGTCGTCCCGTCCATTCACATTGCGGCAGTTCCACTAATCCTAACCCTCCTCCCAAATCCATGGCGTCCCAAATCTCCCCGATCGGCGGTGAGTACAAGGTTAGAACCATCACCGACGATGTGTTCGACGTCATCTACACCCGTACTTCCGCGACGGTGAAAGGATGCCTTTCTCGCTTCAGACGCATGTTCGAAAACTCACATGATGAGTAGGTCGCTGGGCTAGATGTTGAGTACACCACAATTGTGGGACGAGAGAAGGATCTAAAGGACGAAGAGAGGAAGAAGCCCGCCGTGATCCAGGTTTGCGTACATAACGTTTGCTTGGTCTACCACATATGCTATGCCGACGTTGAGTGCCAGGATTTTAAGAACTTCCTCAAGGACAAAACAGTGAAATTCGTTACTGTAGACTTTAAGAACGACAAAGAAGTCCTGGGTAGGACAGGGCTTGTTGTAGGTAACCCCTTTGACCTCCAGAAGAATCGGCTGGTGCCCTATCGTCAGCCCTCAATGCTGACCCTGGCAGGAGCCATGGTTCATCCACTAGTAGAAAAAGGGTCAAATGTGAGACACATTAGTCCCGGTTTGTAACAGAACCGGCACTAATGTGTCAATTAGTGCCGGTTCCAACGGCTAGGCGGGAGGAGCTCTTTAGTACCAGTTCGTGGCAAACCTTTAGCACCGGTTCGTGCCACGAACCGGTACTAAAGAAAGTGGTGGCAGGATGTTGTCAGAGTGGGGCCCTTCCAGCACCTTTAGTACCGGTTAGTGGCATGAACCGGTACTAAAGGTCGTCCTATATAAACCCTTCGTCCACCCGCACTCTGTTCTTCCCCCTTTCCCCTCTCCCTCTCCTCTGTTCTTCCCTTCTTCCTCTCGAGTTCATCACAAAATTTGCCCCAAATTTGTCAAGATTTGCAGGCCCTCATCCATTCAAATGATCACCAAGGTTAGCAACTTTGTCCTTTCATCTCTCATTGCTAGATTAGCTCTTGCATTGGTTTATATAGTGATTAATTGTGGGTTTTAGTAATTTGGGAGGAATTATATGTGGTAGTATTTGATTTATATGCAATTTGAGGTCAAAATAACACTTAGTTTGCATATGTAGGTGTGGTTTACTTAGTGCCTTCTAAATCTTCATCGTAACCACCGTCGATCGCCCGCACCGTCCCGTCACCGGCACTACCTTGTGGTGAGCCTCTTGTTCATGAAATTTTATATAAAAAATTGATGTTTGTGTGATTTGGATATATAGTTACTCGTATAATAATTATCTTACCCGTACGTTGTTTGTTATACATAGTGCCATGGTTTTGATATCCGTCCCCGTCGGCCCTCGTCCTTGTTATGATTCGGATGTGGTATATTCTCTTTTAAAACTATTTGTTGCATTTCATGTTTATGACAAATTATGCCCATCAAGTTGACATAGATATTTTTATCTAGGAGGTATGTGAACCGGAAATTCCAACCGACCCTATTGTCGAGAGGTTAAATTTAGTTGAAAGAGAAAACGAGTACTTGAAAGAAAAATTGAAAAGAATTGAGGGGGAGAATATGGAATTGGAGTTGCATGTTGCCGATGTCGTCGATGATCACAAGATCAAGATGGAGAAAATGCGCTTGAAGATTAGAAAGATTAGAAAATATGCCATCGATAGTGTGGCTTGGTATCATTATGCTGTTGGATCAATTGTTACCTTAGTTGTGATCTTGATCGCATTTGTTGTTGCATTTAAATGCTTTAGCTAGAGAGTTATTTGTTTGTCGCATTTAAGTGTTGTATGAACTTTATGTATGAACTTGTATTAATTTGGTCTATTCGGTGTTGTGTAATGAAGATGAGCCGGCAATGGATGTACGATGACCGATGCTCTCCCCAGTTCGTTGAGGGCGTGCATACTTTTTTGCTTGCGGCTGAGGCAAACAAGCAGGCGGATGGTTTTATGCCTTGTCCATGTGCTGGCTGTAAGAATGGTCGCAATTACTCTACGTCAAGAACCATTCACGTCCACCTGTTTGAGTCCGGTTTCATGCCCCACTATAATGTTTGGACCAAGCACGGAGAAAGAGGGGTTATGATGGAAGACAATGAAGAAGAAGAGGACGACGACAGCTATCCTGGCCATGGGTTCCCTGAATACGATGATACAACAATGGGGGAAGAAGCTGAGCCGGTAATGCGGGAAGAAGCTGAGCCGACAATGCGGGAAGAAGCTGAAGAAGAGGCATCAGATGAGCCCGTTGATGATCTAGGTCGGGCCATTGCCGATGCAAAGAGAAACTACACAAGTGATTTGGAGAAGAAGAAGTTGCAGCGCATGTTAGAGGATCACAAAAAATTGTTGTACCCGAATTGCGTAGGTGACAAGAAAAAGCTGGGCACCACACTGGAATTGCTGCAATGGAAGGCAGAGAATGGGGTATCTGACAAGGGTTTGGAAAGTTGCTGGTAATGATAAAGGATATGCTTCCAAAGGACAACGAATTGCCCGAGAGTACGTACGAAGCAAAGAAGGCTGTCTGCCCTCTAGGGTTAGAGGTGCAAAAGATACATGCATGCCCTAATGATTGCATCCTCTACCTCGGTGAGTACGAGGATTTGAACGCTTGCCCGGTATGTGGTGCATTGCGCTATAAGATCAGCCGCGATGAGCATGGTGATGTCGAGGGCGAGCGCCCCAGGAAGAAGATTCCTGCCAAGGTGATGTGGTATTCTCCTATAATACCACGGTTGAATTGTTTGTTACAAAACAAAGAGCATGCCAAGGCGATGCAATGGCACAGAGAAGACCGTAAGAAAGACGGAAAGTTGAGAGTACCCACTGACGGGTCGCAGTGGAGAAAAATCGAAAGAAAGTACGGGAAGGAGTTTGCAGATGACGCAAGGAGCGTCTGGTTTGGTCTAAGTGCAGATGGCATTAATCCTTTTGGGGAGCAGAGCAGCAACCATAGCACCTGGCCTGTGACTCTATGTTTGTATAACCTTCCTCCTTGGTTGTGCATGAAGCGGAAGTTCATTATGATGCCAATGCTCATCCAAGGCCCTAAGCAACCCGACAACGACATTGATGTGTACCTAAGGCCATTAGTTGAAGAACTCTTACAACTATGGAATGGAACAGGTGTACGTGCGTGGGATGAGCACATGGGGGAAGAATTTGACCTAAAGGCGTTGTTGTTCGTGACCATCAATGATTGGCCTGCTCCCAGTAACCTTTCAGGACAGACAAACAAGGGATACCGCAGATGCACGCACTGTTTGGATGATACCGACAGTATATATTTGAATAGTTGTAAGAAGAATGTGTACCTGGGACATCGTCGATTTCTTCCGAGCAGGCATCCCGTAAGAAAGAAAGGCAAGCATTTCAAAGGTGAGGCGGATCACCGGACGAAGCCTCGCCACCGTACTGGTGCTGATGTACATGATATGGTCAAGGATTTGAAGGTGATATTTGGAAAGGGTCCTGGCGGATAACCTGTTCCGAAGGACGCTGACGGACGCGCACCCATGTGGAAGAAGAAATCTATATTTTGGGACCTGCCATATTGGAAAGACCTAGAGGTCCGCTCCGCAATCAACGTGATGCACGTGACGAAGAATCTTTGCGTGACCCTGCTTGGCTTCTTGGGCGTGTATGGGAAGACAAAAGATACACCTGAGGCACGGGAGGACCAACAACGTATGCACGGAGAAGACGGCATACATCAGGGTCATGCAAGCTACGCTCTTACCAAAGAAGAGAAGGAAAACATCTTTGAATGCCTGCTCAGTATTAAGGTACCGTCTGGCTTCTCGTCGAATATAAAGGGAATAATAAACATGGCAGAGAAAAAGTTCCAAAACCTAAAGTCTCATGACTGCCACATGATTATGACGCAACTTCTTCCGGTTGCATTGAGGGGGCTTCTACCGAAAAACGTTCGATTAGCCATTGTGAAGCTATGTGCATTTCTCAATGCAATCTCTCAGAAGGTAATCGATCCAGAAATCATACCAAGGTTACAGAATGATTTGGTGCAATGTCTTGTCAGTTTTGAGTTGGTGTTCCCACCATCCTTCTTCAACATCATGACGCACGTCCTAGTTCACCTATGCGAAGAGATTAACGTTTTGGGTCCTGTATTTCTACACAATATGTTCCCCTTTGAGAGGTTCATGGGAGTCTTAGAGAAATATGTTCATAACCGTGCTAGGCCAGAAGGAAGCATCTCCAAGGGCCATCAAAATGAGGAGGTCATTGAGTTTTGTATTGACTTTATTCCTGACCTTAAGCCGATTGGTGTTCCTGAATCGCGGCATAAGGGCAGACTGGATGGAAAAGGCACGCTAGGAGGGGAACAAATAATATGTATGGACGGACATTCTCTCACTGAAGCACACTACACAGTTCTACAGAATTTCGCCTTGGTGGCTCCGTATATGGATGAACACAAGAATTTGCTACGCTCCAAACACCCAGAGCGGTCTGATGACTGGATTACACGTGAACAAACCAGGAGTTTTGCCAGCTGGTTGCAGACACGTACCATGCATGACACCTCTATTGAAGATGACCTGTACTTGCTGTCCCAGTTACCATCTTCGAATATAATGACTTTCAAAGGGTACGAGATAAATGGTAATACATTTTACACGATCGCCCAAGATAAGAAGAGCACCAACCAAAACAGTGGTGTCCGCTTTGATGCAGAAACCAAGACGGGAAAGGAAACATATTATGGTTATATACAGGACATATGGGAACTTGACTATCGATGTGGTTTAAAGGTCCCTTTGTTTCGGTGCAAATGGGTTAATATGACACGAGGCGGGGTAACGGAAGACCCGCAGTATGGAATGACAACAGTGGATCTCAACAATCTTGCGTATGCAGACGAACCATTCGTCCTAGCCAATGATGTGGCACAGGTTTTCTATGTGAAGGACATGTCTACCAAGCCAAGAAAAAGAAAAGATAAGGAAGCGAATGCATCATACGATGAGCCAAAGCGTCACATAGTTCTTTCTGGGAAGAGAAACATCGTGGGAGTGGATGACAAGACAGACAAGTCAGAAGATTATGAAAAGTTTGATGAAATTGCTCCATTCACAGTGAATATTGACCCGAGCATCCCGTTAAATGATGAAGATTTTCCATGGTTACGGCGCAAAGGGACACACGCGAAGAAAAAGTTTCACACCCAAAGATCTGGGATGTGATCGGCTTCACTATCATCACTTTCTTCTGTGTTTCACACCCAGAGGGGAATCTCTGTAATAGTTAGGGTAGTTATGTGTTTTGGCATTTGAAACGCGAAGAAATTTTATGTGTAAACAAATTCTTTCATGCCTTTACTGATTTTTAAAGTTAAGTTATTCACAAACTAGTGATTCACACTAATTTCAAATAATTCAAAATTTAAACTATTCAAATTTGAAAACTACGGGCACTAACAGAAAGTTTGTAATTTTTGTACCTAAAGCAAAAATATTCACAAAGAAACTCTAAATACACAAAAAAACAACTCAAAAATAAATAAAGCAAAAAAAAAACCCGCCTACTAGGCCAGAGCGGCCTGCATACGAGTAGAAACCCAACCTGTTGTTGGGCCAGGATGCAGGCCCGCAAAGGCCAAGTGGGCCCACAGGGCAGCAAAGAACACGTAGGCCCAGTAGGCCTGCTTTGGAGAGGAGCTCGAGAGAGCGACCGCAAGGGGGTTTATAAACCAGTGTGGTCGCCCCTCGGCTAGCTAGGTGGGACTAAACTTGCCGCACCGCACCTGCGCCAGCGCACCCCCTTTAGTACCGGGTCGTGGCGAAGGGTCAAATGTGAAGCACAATAGTGTCGGTTGGAATTTCAGCCGGCACTAATGTGTACACTAGTGCCGGTTCGTGGCGGCGATCAATAGCACCGGTTCGTGGCAAACCTTTAGTACCGGTTCATGCCACGAACCGGTACTAAAGAGGCTGTGTCAGCCTCCGGTCAGGCTATGGCCCCACCATCACCATTTAGTGCTGGTTTGTACCACGAACCGGTACTAATGAGGTTGTGTCAGGTAAGGCTGGGGCCCCACGAGCACCTTTAGTACTGGTTCATGGATGAACCAGACGTAAGCTGTGTTTTAGTCCCACCTCGCGAAGTGAGAGGGACTAGGAGCGGTTTATAAGCCCTGAGTGCAGAGACGATAAAGAAGAGGCTCAATGCTCACGTTGCTTAGCTTCAATCCTTCAGGAATACGGTAGACTGCACGGAGCTATGCGCAGTGCAGTTTACACTATTCCGAAAGGCTTGAAGAAAATTAATGAGCACTGCACCTCTTTTTTATTTTTAATAACTTATTACAACTCCGGAGTTCTTCTGTTATGGCAAAAACCAATTGCACGTTGACATTTCTTTTTTTTTAAGTTATAACTCCAGACTTTGACCATCAAGTTTTGCAGAAAAGAAAAAATAGCAGAAAAGAAGAAAAACTATAGCTGAAAAGAAAAAAACTATATAAAAAAACTACTCAAAAATAAATAGAAGAAAATAAATATAGCAGAAAAGAAAAAACTACTCAGAAATAAAAAGAAGAAAAAATAAAGCAGAAAAGAAAAAAAATATTTGCTATTTTTCAATTGTTTACAAAATGACCATGAAATTGAAAATCACTACAAAATGAACTCTGAAAATGTTGAATTTTGGCAAACTAGATGAAAAACTACTCACAAATAAATAGAAGAAAATAAATATAACAGAAAAGAAAAAACTATACAAAAAACTACGCAAAAATAAATAGAAGAAAATAAAGCAGAAAAGAAAAAAACTATAAAAAAATTGGGGCGCTGCCCTGTGGGCCTGATAGGCCATAGGTGTGTAATTACAGGCCTTAAAGGCCCAGCAGACTCACAGGGCAGCGCGCAGAGTTTAGGCCCACAAGCCTGCTATATAGTGGAGTTCGAAGTAGTAGCCGCGGCTGGGTTTATAAACCAGTGCGGCTGCCCTTCACCCGGCGAGGTGGGACTAAACTTTGGGGTGGCAGCGCGAGGCCTTTAGTACCGGTTGGTGGCTCCAACCGGTACTAAAGACCACCCTTTAGTACCGGTTGGTGGCTCCAACCGGTACTAAAGGCCTCGTCTTCCCGCCTCTTCGCTTGGCCAAAGTTGGCCTTTAGTACCGGTTGGTGGCTCCAATCGCTACTAAAGGCCAGTCCTATATATACAACAGTTGCGAAAATTTCATTTCTTCCTCTGTTTCCCCATTCGATCGACGCCGTCGCCGTCGCCGTCGCCACCCCCGTCCCCGTCGCCGCCCAGGGCCCGTCCCCGTCGCGCCGTCGCCGCGTCGCCGCCCCCGCGTCACGTCCCGGCCCGTCACCGCCCCCGGCCGTCGCCTCGCCATCGCCGTCGCCCCGCTGTGAGCTCTCCCCCTCTAACCCCTCTCCCTCGCACCCGGCGGCCACCATGGGCGCCGTCCCTCCCCGAGCCCATACACACACACAAGCATGATGAACACACACACACACACGTACATATGTATGAATTAATGCATGTATATACGTATTTTGAATGTTTAATTAGCTTAGATTATTTAGATTATTATTTTTTCACTATTATATATGTATGAATGCATGTTAGATGGATATAATTAGTGTTTAATTAGTATGGAATTTTTTTATATAATGTTGTTTTTCAGCTTTTTAATGGATGTATAGAAGTTGTGTTTTCTGTTTTTAGTGTTAGATGCTTAATTAGTATGAAATAGTATATAGATTTTTGACATATGCAATGATAGCATAATTAGTGTTATATAGAAATGTTAGAAATTTTAGTTATCAAAATCCAATCATTAAAAAAATGTTACTTTTTGCGGGCATATAGCTAGTATTTGTTCTCGATGATGCCCTGAAGGAAATATGCCCTAGAGGCAATAATAAAGTTATTATTTATTTCCTTATATCATGATAAATGTTTATTATTCATGCTATAATTGTATTAACCGGAAACATAATACATGTGTGAATACATAGACAAACATAGTGTCACTAGTATGCCTCTACTTGACTAGCTCGTTGAATCAAAGATGGTTAAGTTTCCTAGCCATGGACAAAAGAGTTGTCATTTGATTAACGGGATCACATCATTAGGAGAATGATGTGATTGACATGACCCATTCCGTTAGCCTAGCACTTGATCGTTTAGTATATTGCTATTGCTTTCTTCATGACTTATACATGTTCCTGTAACTATGAGAATTATGCAACTCCCGTTTATTGGAGGAACACTTTGGGTACTACCAAACGTCACAACGTAACTGGGTGATTATAAAGGAGTACTACAGGTGTCTCCGAAGGTACATGTTGAGTTGGCGTATTTCGAGATTAGGTTTTGTCACTCCGATTGTCGGAGAGGTATCTCTGGGCCCTCTCGGTAATGCACATCATTATAAGCCTTGCAAGCAATGTGACCAAATGAGTTGGTTACGGGATGATGCATTACGGAACGAGTAAAGAGACTTGCCGGTAACGAGATTGAACTAGGTATTGGATACCGACGATCGAATCTAGGGCAAGTAACATACCGATGACAAAGGGAACAACGTATGTTGTTGTGCGGTTTGACCGATAAAGATCTTCGTAGAATATGTAGGAGCCAATATGGGCATCCAGGTTCCGCTATTGGTTATTGACCAAGAATAGTTCTAAGTCATGTCTATATAGGTCTCGAACCCGTAGGGTCCGCACGCTTAAGGTTTCGATGACAGTTATATTATGAGTTTATGAGTTTTGATGTACCGAAGGAGTTCGGAGTCCCGGATGAGATCGGAGACATGACGAGGAGTCTCGAAATGGTCGAGATGTAAAGATCGATATATTGGACGACTATATTCGGAGTTCGGAAAGGTTCCGAGTGATTCGGGTATTTATCGGAGTACCGGAGAGTTACGGGAATTCGCCGGGGAGAAGTATTGGCCCTTATTGGGCCATACGGGAAAGAGAGAGGGGCTGCCTAGGGCAGGCCGCGCGCCCCCCCAAGGCCTAGTCCGAATTGGACTAAGGGGAGGGGCCGCACCCCCTCCTTCCTTCCCTTCTCTCTTCCCTTTCCTTCTCCTACTCCAACAAGGAAGGAGGGAGTCCTACTCCCGATGGGAGTAGGACTCCCTTTGGTGCGCCTCTCCCTGGCTGGCCGCCTCCTCCCCTTGCTCCTTTATATACGGGGGCAGGGGGGCACCCCATGGAACACAAGTTCATCTACGGATCGTTCCTTAGCCGCGTGCGGTGCCCCCTCCACCATATTTCACCTCGGTCATATCGTCGCGGAGTTTAGGCGAAGCCCTGCGCCGGTAGAACATCATCATCGTCACCACACCGTCGTGCTGACGGAACTCATCCTCGAAGCTTTGCTGGATCGGAGCCCGGGGATCGTCATCGAGCTGAACGTGTGCTGAACTCGGAGGTGCCGTACGTTCGGTGCTTGGATCGGTCGGATCGTGAAGACGTACGACTACATCAACCGCGTTGTGCTAACGCTTCCGGTTACGGTCTACGAGGGTACGTGGACAACACTCTCCCCTGTCGTTGCTATGCCATCACCATGATCTTGCGTGTGCGTAGGAATTTTTTTGAAATTACTACGTTCTCCAACAGTGGCATCCGAGCCTAGGTTTTATGTGTTGATGTTATATGCACGAGTAGAACACAAGTGAGTTGTGGGCGATACAAGTCATACTGCTTACCGGCATGTCATACTTTGGTTCGGCGGTATTGTGAGATGAAGCGGCCCGGACCGACATTACGCGTACGCTTATGCAAGACTGGTTTCACCGTTGCGAGCACTCGTGCTTAAAGGTGGATGGCGGGTGTCTGTCTCTCTCACTTTAGCTGAATCAAGTGTGGCTACGCCCGGTCCTTGCGAAGGTTAAAACAGCACCAACTTGACGAACTATCGTTGTGGTTTTTATGCGTAGGTAAGAACGGTTCTTGCTAAAGCCCGTAGCAGCCACGTAAAATTTGCAACAACAAAGTAGAGGACGTCTAACTTGTTTTTGCAGGGCATGTTGTGATGTGATATGGTCAAGACGTGATGCTATATTTTATTGAATGAGATGATCATGTTTTGTAACCGAAGTTATCGGCAACTGGCCGGAGCCATATGATTGTTGCTTTATTGTATGAAATGCAAACGCCCTGTAATTGCTTTACTTTATCTCTAAGCGGTAGCGATAGTCGTAGAAGCAATAGATGGCGTAACGATAATGATGCTACGATGGAGATCAAGGTGTCGCGCCGGTGACGATGGTGATCACGGCGGTGCTTCAAAGATGGAGATCACAAGCACAAGATGATGATGGCCATATCATATCACTTATATTGATTGCATGTGATGTTTATCCTTTATGCATCTTATCTTGCTTTGATTGACGGTAGCATTTTAAGATGATCTCTCACTAATTATCAAGAAGTGTTCTCCCTGAGTATGCACCGTTGCGAAAGTTCTTTGTGCTGAGACACCACGTGATGATCGGGTGTGATAAGCTCTACGTTCAAATACAACGGGCACAGAACAGTTGCACATGCGGAATACTCAGGTTAAACTTGACGAGCCTAGCATATACAGATATGGCCTCAGAACACGGAGACCGAAAGGTCGAGCGTGAATCATATAGTAGATATGATCAACATAATGATGTTCACCATTGAAACTACTCCATCTCACGTGATGATCGGACATGGTTTAGTTGATTTGGATCACGTGATCACTTAGATGACTAGAGAGATGTCTAGATGTTAGTAGCAATGATGCGGATTGGATCCGTGGTCTGAGGTTTATCCTCATTGCTGCACAGAAGAATTATGTCCTTAATGCACCGCTAGGTGACAGACCTATTGCAGGAGCAGATGCAGACGTTATGAACATTTTGGCTAGCTCAATGTGATGACTACTTGATAGTTTAGTGCACCATGCTTAACGGCTTAGAATCGGGACTTCAAAGACGTTTTGAATGTCATGGACCATATGAGATGTTCCAAGAGTTGAAGTTAATATTTCCAGCAAATACCCGAGTTGAGAGATATGAAGTCTCCAACATGTTCTATAGCTAAAAGATGGAGGAGAATCTCTCAACTAGTGAGCATGTGCTCAGATTGTCTGGGTACTTCAATCGCTTGAATCAAGTGGGAGTTAATCTTCCAGATAAGATAGTGATTGACAGAATTCTCTAGTCACCATCACCAAGTTAGTAGAACTTTGTGATGAACTATAGTATGCAAGGGATGACGAAAACGATTCCCGAGCGCTTCGTGATGTTGAAATCAACGAAGTTAGAAATCAAGAAAGAGCATCAAGTGTTGATGGTTGACAAGATCACTAGTTTCAAGAAAAAAGGCAAAGGGAAAGAAAGGGGAACTTCAAGTTGAATGACAAGCAAGTTGTCACTCCCATGAAGAAGCCCAAAGCTGAACCAAAGCCTGAAACTGAGTGCTTACACTACAAAGGAAATGGTCACTAGAAGCGGAAATGCCTTGAATATTTGGTGGATAAGAAGGATGGCAAAGTGAACAAGGGTATATTTGATATACATGTTATTGATGTGTACCTTACTAGTGTTTATAGTAACCCCTGAGTATTTGATAGTTGTTCGGTTACTAAGATTAGTAACTCGAAATAGGAGTTACAGAATAAACAGAAACTAGTTGAGGGTGAAGTAATGATGTATGTTGGAAGTGGTTCCAAGATTGATATGATCATCATCGCACACTCCCTATACTTTCGAGATTAGTGTTGAACCTAAATAAATGTTATTTGGTGTTTGCGTTGAGCATAAATATGATTTGATCATGTTTATTGCAATACGGTTATTCATTTAAAATCAGAGAATAATTATTGTTCTGTTTAAAAGAATAAAACCTTTTGATGGTCATACACCCAATGAAAATAGTTTGTTGGATCTCGGTCGTAGTGATACACATATTCATAATATTGATGCCAAAAGATGCAAAGTTAATAATGATAGTACAACTTATTTGTGGCACTGCCGTTTGGGTCATATCGGTGTAAAGCGCATGAAGAAACTCCACAAAGATGGATTTTCGGAATCACTTGGTTATGAATCATTTGATGCTTGCGAACCGTGCCTTTTGGGCAAGATGACTAAAAACTCCTTTCTCCGGAACAATGGAACAAGCTACTGACTTATTGGAAATAATACATACTGATGTATGCGATCCAATGAGTGTTGATGCTCATGGCAAGTATCGTTATTTTCTGACCTTCACAAAATGATTTGAGCAGACATGGGTATATCTACTTGATGAAACATAAGTCTGAAATAATTGAAAGGTTCAAAGAATTTCAGAGTGAAGTGGAAAAATCATCATAACAAGAAAATAAAGTTTCTACGATCTGATCGCGGAGACGAATATTTAAGTTACGAGTTTGGTCTTCAGTTAAAACAATGTGGAATAGTTTCACAGCTCACACCACCTGGAACACCACAATGTTATGGTGTGTCCGAACGTCGTAACCGCACTTTATTGGATATGGTGCGATCTATGATGTCTCTTACTTATTTACCATTATCGCTTTGGGGTTAGAGACAGCTGCATTCACGTTTAAAAGGGCACCATCTAAATCCGTTGAGATGACACCGTATGAACTATGGTTTAGCAGTAAACCTAAGCTGTCGTTTCTTAAAATTTGGAGTTGCGATGCTTATATGAAAAAAAAGTTTCAACCTGATAAGCTCAAACCCAAATCAGAGAAGTGTGTCTTCATAGAATACCCAAAGTTAACTATTAGGTACACCTTTTATCACAGATCCAAAGGCAAGTTATTCATTGCTAAGAATGGATCCTTTCTAGAGAAGGAGTTTCTCTCGAAAGAAGTGAGTGGGAGGAAAGTAGAACTTGATGAGGTAACTGTACCTGCTCCCTTATTGGAAAGTAGTTCATCACAGAAATCTGTTCCTGTGACTACTACACCAATTAGTGAGGAAGTTAATGATGATGATCATGAAACTTCAGATTAAGTTACTACAGAACCTCGTAGGTCTTCCAGAGTAAGATCCGCACCAGAGTGGTACGGTAATCCTGTTCTGGAAGTTATGTTACTAGACCATAACAAAACCTACGAACTATGAAGAAGCGATGGTGAGCCCAGATTCTGCAAAATGGCTTGAGGCCATGAGATCTGAGATGAGATCCATGTATGAAAACAAAGTATGGACTTTGGTTGACTTGCTCGATGATCAGCAAGCCATGTTAAATAAATGGATCTTCAAGAGGAAGACGGACATTGATAGTAGTGTTACTATCTACTAAGCTCGACTTGTTGCGAAATGTTTTCAACAAGTTCAAGGTGTTGAATACGATGAGATTTTCTCACTCGTATCGAAGCTTAAGTCTGTCTGAATCATGTTAGCAATTGCCACATTTTATGAAATCTGGCAAATGGATGTCAAAACTGCATTCCTTAATTGATTTATTAAAGAAGAGTTATATATGATGCAACCAGAAAGTTTTTGTCAATCCTAAAGATGCTAACAAAGTGTGCAAGCTCCAGCAATCCATCAATGGACTGGTGCAAGAATGTCGGAGTTGGAATATATGCCTTGATGAGTTGATCAAAGCATATGGTTTTATACAGACTTTTGAAGAAGCCTGTATTTACAAGAAAGTGAGTGGGAGCTCTGTAGCATTTCTAATATTATATGTGGATGACATATTGTTAATTGGAAATGATATGGAAATTCTGGATAGCATGAAAGGATACTTGAATAAGAGTTTTTCAAAGCAAGACCTCGGTGAAGCTGCTTACACATTGAGCATCAAGATCTATATAGATAGATCAAGACGCTTGATAAGATTTTTTCAATGAGTACATACCTTGATAAATTTTTGAAATAGTTCAAAATGGAACAGTCAAAGAAGGAGTTCTTGCCTGTGTTACAAGGTGTGAAGTTGAGTAAGATTCAAGACCGGAGCATGGCAGAAAATAGAAAGAGAATGAAAAGTCATTCCCTATGCCTCAGTCATAGGCTCTATAAAGTATGCTATGCTGTGAACCAGACCTATTGTATACCTTGCTCTGTGTTTGGCAAAGGAATACAATTTTGATCTAATAAGTAGATCACTGGACATGGGTCAAGAATATCCTTAGTGAGGACTAAGGAGACGTTTCTCGATTATGGAAGTGATAAAACAGTCCGTCGTAAAAGTTACAACAATGCAAGCTTTTACACCAATCCAGATGACTCTAAGTCTCAATCTGGATACATATTGAAAGTGGGAGCAATTAGCTAGAGTAGCTCCGTGCAGAGCATTGTGGACATAGAATATTTGCGAAATACATACGTCTCTGAATATGACAGACCCGTTGACTAAGCTTCTCTCACGAGCAAAACATGATCATACCTTAGTACTCTTTTGGGTGTTAATCACATAGCGATGTGAACTAGATTATTGACTCTAGTAAACCCTTTGGGTGTTGATCACATGACGATGTGAACTATGGGTATTAATCACATACAGATGTGAATATTAGTGTTAAATCACATGGCGATGTGAACTAGATTATTGACTCTAGTGCAAGTGGGAGACTGAAGGAAATATGCCCTAGAGGCAATAATAAAGTTATTATTTATTTCCTTATATCATGATAAATGTTTATTATTCATGCTATAATTGTATTAACCGGAAACATAATACATGTGTGAATACATATACAAACATAGTGTCACTAGTATGCCTCTACTTGACTAGCTCATTGAATCAAAGATGGTTAAGTTTCCTAGCCATGGACAAAAGAGTTGTCATTTGATTAATGGGATCACATCATTAGAAGAATGATGTGATTGACATGACCCATTCCATTAGCCTAGCACTTGATCGTTTAGTATATTGCTATTGCTTTCTTCATGACTTATACATGTTCCTGTAACTATGAGAATTATGCAACTCCCGTTTACTGGAGGAACACTTTGGGTACTACCAAACGTCACAACGTAACTGGGTGATTATAAAGGACTACTGCAGGTGTCTCCGAAGGTACATGTTGAGTTGGCGTATTTCGAGATTAGGTTTGTCACTCCGATTGTCGGAGAGGTATCTCTGGGCCCTCTCGGTAATGCACATCATTATAAGCCTTGCAAGCAATGTGACCAAATGAGTTGGTTACGGGATGATGCATTACGGAACGAGTAAAGAGACTTGCCGGTAACGAGATTGAACTAGGTATTAGATACCGATGATCGAATCTCGGGCAAGTAACATACCGATGACAAAGGAAACAACGTATGTTGTTATGCGGTTTGACCGATAAAGATCTTCGTAGAATATGTAGGAGCCAATATGGGCATCCAGGTTCCGCTATTGGTTATTGACCAAGAATAGTTCTAAGTCATGTCTACATAGGTCTCGAACCCGTAGGGTCCGCACGCTTAAGGTTTCGATGACAGTTATATTATGAGTTTATGAGTTTTGATGTACCGAAGGAGTTCGGAGTCCCGGATGAGATCGGAGACATGACGAGGAGTCTCGAAATGGTCGAGACGTAAAGATCGATATATTGGACGACTATATTTGGAGTTCGTAAAGGTTCCGAGTGATTCGGGTATTTATCGGAGTACCGGAGAGTTACGGGAATTCGCCGGGGAGAAGTATTGGGCCTTATTGGGCCATACGGGAAAGATAGAGGGGCTGCCTAGGGCAGGCCGCGCGCCCCCCCAAGGCCTAGTCCGAATTGGACTAAGGGGAGGGGCCGCACCCCCTCCTTCCTTCCCTTCTCTCTTCCCTTTCCTTCTCCTACTCCAACAAGGAAGGAGGGAGTCCTACTCCCGGTGGGAGTAGGACTCCCCTTGGCGCGCCTCTCCCTGGCCGGCCGCCTCCTCCCCTTGCTCCTTTATATACGGGGGCAAGGGGGCACCCCATGGAACACAAGTTGATCTACGGATCGTTTCTTAGCCGTGTGCGGTGCCCCCCTCCACCATATTCCACCTCGGTCATATCGTCGCGGAGTTTAGGCGAAGCCCTGGGCCGGTAGAACATCATCATCGTCACCACACCGTCGTGCTGACGGAACTCATCCCCGAAGCTTTGCTAGATCGGAGCCCGGGGATCGTCATCGAGCTGAACGTGTGCTGAACTCGGAGGTGTCATACATTCGGTGCTTGGATCGGTCGGATCGTGAAGACGTACGACTACATCAACCGTGTTGTTCTAACGCTTCCGCTTACGGTCTACGAGGGTACGTGGACAACACTCTCTCCTCTCGTTGCTATGCCATCACCATGATCTTGCGTGTGCGTAGGAAATTTTTTGAAATTACTACATTCCCCCAACATGCCCGGCCCGCATCCTCGCCGTCGACCCGTCCGCGACGACGTCCGGCTGACCCATGTCCGGGACTGGGCTCCGTCGGGCTCGCACTGGGAGGTGCTGCCTGGAGGGGCGCGCCGCTTGATGAGGAACCCGGCCCCAGGTCCCGTCGTCGACCCTGATCTCGTTTGGTGGCGTTCGCGTGGGCCAGTTTTGGTGCGGAGGGACCCGGCCCCGCCGGAGGTGGTACATCGCCGTGTCATGGAGGAGGACGAGCACGTCCATCGCTACATGGTTGCGTTAGAAGGCAGCAGGTTCTCCAATACCTGGCAGTTTCTTCGGGGATCTCACTTCAGCTATGATCCCGTGAGGGTTCCTTCTCTTTGGGTGTCCACCGCCCGCGCCGCAGGAACCGCGAGTGTCCTAGATTCTTCTGTAGTATTCGATCTTTAATTAGCTACCTAGCCAGTGATGTACTATTTAATATTGTATATTATTCGAGACGATGTATTCGAGATTATATCTATTATTCTAGACGATGTATTCGAGATTATATCTATTATTCTAGACAATGTAATTTGAATACTAAATTGTTTTATATTTCTTTTGGATTAGTTAAATAAAAGCTATGGCAGACAATACCGACAGAGAGGGAGAATAGACCATGTTCGATATGATACGCGGGCCAGATGATGATCAGAATGAAGAAGAAGATTATGACGGCTCCGAATTTCTGTACAACACCGGAGAGGGTGATATGATATTCGATCGCGACGACCGAATTGATGAAGTCATGAACTACGATTATGACGATGACGAAGAACATGTTGATCCTAAAACAACAAAGACCGGCGAGGTATATTTATATAAGCAGGCATCTGGTGATCATCACATGTTTTAAATGACTTGAAGATATATTAACGAATCGATCTTTGTTCTTTCAGCCATCCGGATCGAGCAAATCTTCAGGCAAAAGGACGAAACGAGGCCCGAACAAAAAGTTGAAGGAGGGCGTAAAGTACAATATCGAGGCAGTCAGACCTAATGGCGAACCATTAGCGCCTAAGAAGATTGCGGACAAGTTCGTTCGTCAGTGCAGAGTTCTTGTGAAGGACCAACTCCCGATCAAACTTCAAGAATGGAGAGAGCCAGCAAAGCCACGTCCAGATGTTACTTTTGTTGACAAGAATCAAAAAGATCTGCTTTGGGATACTCTCATGGAACATTTCACCCTACCAGATCATTTCACAAAAGCAGATGTGCAGAAAGTCAAGGACGCTGCTCTTAGGAAGATGGCGGTTGCATTCAAGAACCACAAGAATCGTGAATGGGACAAGTACGTCAAGGGAGGAAGGAAGACTCCAGTATTCGAGGGAACACTAGAGAACCAACGTGCTCATTGGGACGATTTCGTGAAATTCAAGGATTCGGAATTAGCTAAGGAACGGTCGAGAATAAACTAGAAGAATGCCGAAAAAAAGGATAAGTTCCATAAGCTGGGGCCAGGTGGCTATGCGGTGGCAATGCCTAGGTGGGATAAGTCTGAGAAAGAGATGGAGGATGCAGGTGTCACTCCGGTTACTAAGAGCTGGCCCCCCAGGTGCAGGACTTGGTTCTATGCGCATGGGGGGGAGTTGGACCCGAAGACAGGCAATGTTTCGACGAAGGCAAGTCTGAAGGGAGCCGACGATGCGATACTTGTTGCAATAGAAGAGGCACGATCGGGGGTGTTCCAGCCCAACAGAGAGAACGACGAGCTTACGCGTGCCCTGGGAAATCCTGAACACCCGGGAAGAACACGAGGCAAGGGCGCTGTTCCGTGGTATGAGGGGTTTTCAGACTGGAACACCGACTACAGAACCCGTGCGAGAAAGAAGATTGCGGAGGAGAAGAAGAGGAAGATGGAGGAGGAGCAGAGGAAGTGGGACTATGAAGGCCTTCAAGGCCTAGAAGCAAGTCAAGCGGAATTGGCAGTCAAATTCTAGCGGCAGCAGGAGCAGATCGACTCACTTACCCAGCAAAGGGGGTCTCAGCAGCTGCAGCTTCTAGCGGATGATCCAGCATTGGATAGCACCGCCCCATCCATGCCGAGAAGCAGCGTGGGTTCCGCCCCGGACGACGCAATGCTGGGTAGATACCCCGTGGATGACATCACGGAGAACACTAAATGCGAGCTACACGTCAAAATAACGAACATATCCATGAAGGTGGCGGACACCGTTGCTTTTACAAATCTCCCCGAGGCAACCTTCCATTGCAACCCGATTCCAGGGGGCTATGCTCGTGTCTTGGTTGATGAGGTGGTGGACCCACTATATTCGGAGCTACAGCTTGACATTCCTGGAGCTGATGACGAGCGCTTTCTCGGAGAGGCCAAACATCGTATCATCCTATGGAAAAAGGATTGCATCATCTTTCGATGGCCACCGACACCACGTCAGCCGACTCCTCGTCGAAGTCCGCCACCGAGTTAGCAGACTCCCGCTCCTGCAAGTCCACCAAGTCCGGCAAAGTGTCAGGCCACTCCTCCTCCAAGTCCGGCAAAGTGTCAGGCCACTCCTCCTCCAAGTCCGCCACAGCGTCAGACGTCCACTCCTCCTCCAAGTCCGGCACAACCTCAGGCCACTCCTCCAAGTCCGGCACAGCTTCAGGCCACTCCTCCTCGTCCAACTCAGCCCCGTCAGCTGTCTCCACCGCCTCAGCAATCGTAGAAGAGATACCCGGCAGCTATGGTGCGTAGCGGTACGAGTCGAGGTAGTACAGGAAGTACAGGCGGATGTAAGCGATATAAATATGGTCCAAGCCTCACGCCTCTTCCGCAGAGGGCTTATGACAAGTCCGAGGAGGAAAACGCAGCCATATCGAAGGCCGAGGTGGAAGCCCATTTTGCACCGAAACCGCCACCGCCGCCAAGGGAGAAATTGCCTGAGGAAACGATTGACCACTTCATTTGTATGGCTCAACCACAAGCTCCCAAGCCTGTTGACACAGACTATGAGCGCCACATCAGGAAGTTAAATCGAGCACGTCTACGTAAGGAGGCGAGCTCGAGATCGAGCAAACAACAAGCAGCTGTCAAAAAATGCGGGAAAACCATTCTCCAGCTGGGAGAACAGGCGGCGCAATCGATCCCCTCGCTTGTTGTGCCAACAACACGTGACAGTATGTGCGCCCAATATTATTGTGGGCAAACAGTTTACGTTCCCGAGGTGGGCAATGTGGTAATAACCAAGGACCATATAATGCAGGCTGAAGTTCTCAACATCACTGTTGGACAACTCCTCGAGATCGAGCCCATGCATGTGCTTAGAGAGGATGAAATAAAACGGAAATATGTCCGGGGCCAACCTTTGGTCGAGCCAGACAAGGTCAAGAACCTCCCAACGAGAATGTATGAATTGCATCAATGGTACATGAACATTACCAAGATTTCAGATCGATTGTCCCTCATGGTGAATGTCAAGGAGGAGCATTACTTCCATGAGAAAGCTCTGTCGTTGAGTATTCAGAACTGTTTCAGTTATACAATCAAGACGCACTCGACAAATCTATCGTCAGTTGCTATTGTCTGTAAGTGATTTCTTTCTGTAATTTAAGTCTCAAGCTAGCTGTAGTGATCCTTTTGATCAATCATTACCTGTAATTATCCTCACTATATTCTTTTCTATGGTATTATGCAGGATGAAGATGTATGAAATGAGAAAAGGTGGACGCTATGGCATTGGGTTCATTGACCCAAACACCGTTAATGAATACACATGGCTGATAAATCCACATCATCAAAAGGACGTAGAGGACAACATGCTAGAGTTCTTGAAGCGCCTCAAATACAATGAAGATATACTACTTCCTTACAAATTCCAGTGAGTCACACTGTCTTGTACTACAAATTCTCTATTTTTGCCTACTAGCTAGCTACATGTTTTTGCTTACATATGCCTGCTTAATTAAGACATGCAAACGTGTGTGCATGCAGATTTCACTGGGTCTTGTGTATCATTAAAGTTGACGCCGGAACAGTTGAAATACTGGACTCACTACTCAAAGTTAAAACTGACTATAACATCTTGTTTGGGATAGTCAACAGGTAATTTCAATCATTATTAACTATATATCTCGGCCTATTTAGTTTGTCATTTCATGATATGAACTATTTAATAACCCCTTTATTCATTTTCTTTGTCGGCGGGCAGGGCTTGGGCAAGGTTCATCAGCATCACGGATGGCGAATGGAAAAAAAGCTTCAATAGTTTCGACCCAAGGTAAGTAATTAAGTAGTACTAGCTAGCTAGCTAGCTGCCATCTCTTTAATTATCATGCTTGATTAATTATTATCTGATCAAATTCCATTCTTGTAAAGGCCCTGAAGCAGGCACATGGGACTGATCTATGTGCATTCTGCGTTTGCGAGAACATTCACATGATGGCGTCCGAAAGGAGCAGATCTCAAAGACAGGAATGGGTACGCTTGTCAGAACACTATTCACAATTTTTACACCATTATTGATATCTAGTCACACAACTAATACACATGCATATTGATCTCCTTCTTAACAGTTCAGAGAGGTGCGGGAGAAGCTCCTAGAAACGGAGCGCGTAGAAGCACTTCAAGAGGAAATAGCGGGATTTTTGCTCGACCAGGTCATAAATCCGAAGGGAGAATACTATTACCCGCTACCGCCCCCATGAAAACCACTTCCAATTGCCATCGTGCTCCGAAGGCACCAATTAGGCTAATGCCACTAGCTCCGAAGGCAACATGCATATGTAGGAGAAATTGTATATAGATATACATTTGTGTATGTGTGAATTAATTAATATGGTGGTTTGTGAGACATTGATGATATATATATGCATGATTGGTTCTACTAGAAATTCTATTTATATATATATATATATATATATATATATATATATATATGCATAACGTGTACAATGTGTAGTATCGTAAAATACCAGCAAATGAAAAAGAATTAAAATGGAAACACAAAATTAAATGAAAAAGAAATCATAAAACTAAAAACCCCCCCAAACCTTATAGTACCGGTTGGTATTACCAACCGGTACTAAAGGGCTCCAGCCCCCCGGAGCTGGCTCGTGCCACGTGGTTGCCCTTTACCACCGGTTCGTGCTGAACCGGTACTAAAGGGGGGGCCTTTAGTGCCCACACTTTAGTGCCGGTTATGGAACCGGCACTAAAGGGCCTTACGAACCGGTGCTATTGCCCGGTTCTGCACTAGTGATCCTTCGTACCGTAAACTGGAGAAACCTCATTACACGTTTCATCGTCATGCATGGCAGCGGAATATACTCGATATAGACCACATCCACTACGCTGCAATGGATGGCTACCTTTGTTTCAATATCTACAAGGGTTGGATGAAGAGCAACAGCCAAGTTGGCGGTTCAAGCAAAGAAGTATCGGCCAAGAGGAAGAGGGACAAGGACGAAGTCGAGGACGTGGACGAGGACTCCGAGTAAGGTGGCAGTGTTGTTGCTCATGGTGGTTCTAAACTTCTAATGCAGTGTCTACCGGATTAGTTGCATAGTTTAATTTCAGGTGTGCTTAGTTTAATTTGAGGGGTGTGTTGTGCTGAGCCCCCAGCAGAACTATGGTATGTTTCTGCTCGTTACTTTAACTCTTCAGTATGTATACTAGTACTAGTATTTCTTTAATAGAATTTAGCACCCCAA
This sequence comes from Triticum aestivum, assembly GCF_018294505.1. Taxonomy (NCBI): domain Eukaryota; kingdom Viridiplantae; phylum Streptophyta; class Magnoliopsida; order Poales; family Poaceae; genus Triticum; species Triticum aestivum. Next base: position 192,052,248 of record NC_057798.1, on the reverse strand, counting down.
TTAAGCACGTACTAGCTTTTTAAATAGTACTATATGCATAATTTGGCGACGAGCGCTCTCTATATGTACCACCTTTTTTTTAAATTTCAATTTTTGATCCATGGCGCAATCCATCGATAGTACTACTGTACAAAAGTATACATTTTTTAAAAGGCTAGCGTATTGTTCATCACAGACACACACACACACACACACACACACACACACACATATATATATATATATATATATATATATATATATAGCCAGTTAAATTCTCAACCTAGAACGACGTGCATGCCATGTAGTAACCGATACGGAGGAAGTATAGTAAAAATGAGGTGATTTTACCGAGCGATCGGTGGGGGAGCATGGCCTGTCATGCGGTCCCACGTGTCATGATGTACCAAGGCGATGCGCGTGTCCCTCTTGAGGCAGAAGCAATACTAGTACGTGGTTTGAGACGATGTCGAACCGAAGTGTGAAATAATGGTTGCTTCGTCCGTCTAGGAAGGTGCGGCATTGTGATTTGACGTCTCATTGCTCATTACTACTACTGGGCCGGTACGAGTGGGGTGCGTCCCCCTGCTATTCTGCACTGTTATTTGGTGCTTGACACGTCGACCCGGTTGCTATATGTCCCACATGTCGGTGACAGGAAGTACATAATTCATAAAAGGGAGCGTCGACGGAGGAGTATACTATAGAATTCATGAAAGGGACCGACTCAGTTTTGGAAAAAATCTGTTTTTACGGAGTACATACCCACTAGGGTTTATAGAGCTCATCTAAAAAACATTCGTTTTTCCGTTTGATAAGTCTCAATTCTACTATACTAGTAGTAGTACCATTACATGTTGGATTTCGAGGTGCGTTAGATCACCCGACGCAAGCAGTGTCAAGAGGAAACTAACCAATGCATGTACAAGTTCATGGAAATCTAGTGGTCATTCATGCATTCGTTCTAATTAATGCCTCGGTAAACATAACTTGAGAAAAACAACTACGAAATTAATTCGACCACTCACCATCTACCTTGGTTGGAGAGATTTTGAAATTGAGCCATAAACTGGAAAGGAGGGAGTAGTAACTTTTGTCTCGATTACTATTTGTTGCCTTGTATAGATGCAAAATGTATTTTTTTATAGTGGCCTTATATAAGTAAATGGAGGGAGTACTAACCAAAGTACATACTAGTACGTAGTAGGGACGAGGAGTAAACGGAGGGAGTAGTAAAATTTTCTCCTCGTGCTGCGAGCCACCGCGCGCGTGGGCGAGGGAGCGGGTGTAAAGGCGTACAATAGTAGTAAGCTTCACCTCATCCTGCGAGCCACCGTGCCCGTGGGCGGGGGAGACGGCGTACTAAGCAAGCTTCTCCTCGTTCTGTGAGTTGACGGGACACATCAAAAGTACTCCAATGTATAGAGCCTTGCTCTAAGGTAGGCCCCACATGGTTTGCCTCTTTTTTTAATTTAACATAACGCGTCAAGTCACAATTTGTTTGTTCACCCGTGGTAGACGATCCTCCCTCCACCAAGTGGACAACCAATACACGTGCCAAATTACCACGTGGGCTACCTTTTTCATACAGAAATGAGCTCCACCGTGTACCCGCGTGGGTGTGGTTGGGAAAGAGACGGGAGTACGTGCGCCGTGCGTGCACCTCTTCTCTGCGTGCACGTCCCCCACCTACGTTGGTGTGTGTGAGAGAGATACAAACCTAGACATAATGCGTCGTCCATCCCCATGCCTCCGCCCAGTCCGACCACCAGTCACCACCACGGCACCACGCCCCACTCCTCCTCACCTTATCTCTCATATTTATCCCTCCATTTTTATATACAAGGGGCCACTATCAAAATTACAAGTTGCAGATATACAAGGCCACTAACACTAATCGATGCAATATTAATGGTGTTTGCCTCATGGTACTAGCAAAGGAGGACATTAATTATCCCTTGCATGCATGCGGGAGTTTGTAAAAAATGCATCTTGATGTTCCGTGCAATGCACGGGCATCTTGCTAGTCCATGAAAACAACACATGGAAAAATTCCACGGTGAACGAGGGATTTGAATCTGTTGGGGGGGGCGCTGTTTGGATCTTGCCCGAGGTAGCCAAAATATTGGCGACCCTTTTGTCCACCGGTGCCTTTGCCACCGATGAACGAGGAATGGCTCGGGTGCTCATGCTGTCATGCATCCTCCAGCGTGCACGTTGGAGACGAGCTCGCACGAGCTGTGTTTTTTTGTCCCACAACACCGCCCGAGCCGCCCGCAGACCGATCGGCGACCCGCAAATTACGCCATCCAACCGTAGCCGCACACATTATGACAGCAACTCAACCAATCAGACGAAATTCACGCAAACACGTAGACAAACTGATATTTCATATAAACAACGACGGAAATCATATAAAATACCAGATTTTCACACAAACATGATGGATTTCATTACATTCAAATGAACTACGCGGTGCTAGTTCTGGACAGCACAGGTATATAATACCTGGCCTAAATGGTCGCCCGTCGATCGATTTGTGTTCCTCATGTCCGGCAGCACGATCACCGGACTGCCGGGAGCCCCGGAGGTATATGCTTCAGTGCAAAGGATGGCTCGCTTCCCCACTGCCCAACTATCGTGATCGGCCGGACTCCAAGACTATGAAGATACAAGATTGAAGACTTCGTCCCTTGTCCGGATGGGACTTTCCTTGGCGTGGAAGGCAAGCTTGGCGGTACGGATATGTAGATCTCCTACCATTGTAACCGACTCTGTGTAACCCTAGCCCTCTCCGGTGTCTATATAAACCGGATGGCTTTAGTCCGTAGGACGAACAACAATCATACCATAGGCTAGCTTCTAGGGTTTAGCCTCCTTGATCTCGTGGTAGATCTACTCTTGTAACACACATCATCAATATTAATCAAGCAGGACGTAGGGTTTTACCTCCATCAAGAGGGCCCGAACCTGGGTAAAACATCGTGTCCCTTGTCTCCTGTTACCATCCGCCTAGATGCCAGTTCGGGACCCCCTACCCGAGATCTGCCGGTTTTGACACCGACATTGGTGCTTTCATTGAGAGTTCCTCTGTATCGTCGCCGATAGGCTCGATGGCTTCTTCGATCGTAATCAACGATGCAGTCCAGGGTGAGACCTTTCTCCCCGGACAGATCTTCATATTCGGCGGCTTTGCACTACGGGCCAATTCACTTGGCCATCTGGAGCAGATCGAAAGCTACGCCCCTGGCCGTCAGGTCAGATTTGGAAGTTTAAACTTCACGGCGGACATCTGCGGGGACTTGATCTTCGATGGATTCGAGCCACAGCCGAGCGTGCCGCACTGTCACGGCGAGCATGATTTAGCTCTGCAGCTGGACAGTACCCTGGAGGCCGCACTCGAACCCGCTCCGATCTTCAATTCGGAGCCGGCTGCGCAGATCGAGGATGGATGGCTAGACACCGCCTCGGGGGCTGCCACCTCTACAGCGATAGAGCCGAACACTGACCTTGTCCCTCATAAAGCTCGTGACTCCGAGGTGCCGGACTCCTCACCAGACTCCGAACCTCCCGCACCCCCTCCGATCGAATCCGATTGGGCGCCGATCATGGAGTTCACCGCAGCGGACATCTTTCAACACTCACCTTTTGGCGACATCTTGAGTTCGCTAAAGTATCTCTCGTTATCAGGAGAGCCCTGGCCAGACTGCGGTCAGGACGGTTGGGATGCGGACGACGAAGAAATTCAAAGCCCACCCACCACCCACTTGGTAGCCGCTGTCGACGATCTAACCGACATGCTAGACTACGACTCCGAAGACATTGACGGTATGGACGAAGATGCCGGAGATGACCAAGAACCAGCGCCTACTGGGCACTGGAAAGCCACCTCATCATATGACATATACATGGTGGATATCCCAAAGGATGGGAATGGCGAAGAAACAACGGAGGATGACCCCTCCAAGAAGCAGCCCAAGCGCCGGCGTCAGCGGTGCCGCTCTAAATCCCGCCACAGCAAGAATGAAGACTCCGGCACCAGAGATAATAATACACCAGACAGTGCCAAAGACAACCCACTCCAGCAAGATGCAGCGCTGGAGGACGGAAACGCCAGCCCTCATGAGAGAGCGGCAGAAGAAGTGGTAGAGGATTACATGCCTCCCTCCGGAGACGAGGCAAGCCTCGATGATGACGAATTCGTCGTGCCTGAGGATCCCGTCAAACAAGGGCGTTTTAAACGCAGGCTTATGGCCACGGCAAACAGCCTCAAGAAAAAGCAGCAACAACTTAGAGCTGATCAAGATCTGCTAGCCGACGGATGGACTGAAGTCCTCGCGGCCGAAGAGCATGAGCTCGAACGCCCCTCCAAAAGCTACCCTAAATGCAAGCTGCTCCCCCGATTAGAGGAGGAGGCATATGAACCCGCATCACCAGGAGACAATACGGCTGATCGACCACCCCGTGGTCGCGATAGAGAGGCCTCTAGGCCCTTCACTAGACCCGTACCCCGGCATCGCTCGAAAGGCACAAGGCCACAGGGGAACGCTCCGGACTTGCGAGATATATTGGAGGATAGGGCAAGACAATCAAGATCGATCTATGGATCACGTGGGCGCCCCACGATATGTGACGACAACCATCGCGCCGGGCACAGTAAGTCCGGCCAGGCCGAACAAAACAGACAAAGCTCTTTTGAGCTCCATCGTGATATCGCCCAGTATAGAGGCGCCGCACACCCACTATGCTTCACAGATGAAGTAATGGATCATCAAATCCCCGAAGGGTTTAAACCCGTGAATATTGAATCTTACGATGGCACAACAGACCCCGCAGTTTGGATCGAAGACTATCTCCTTCACATCCACATGGCCCGCGGTGACGATCTTCACGCCATCAAATATCTCCCCCTCAAGCTTCAAGGACCAGCCCGGCATTGGCTTAACAGCTTGCCAGCATAGTCAATTGGGAGTTGGGAAGACCTGGAAGCCGCATTTCTCGATAACTTCCAAGGCACGTATGTGCAACCACCAGACACTGATGACCTAAGCCACATAATTCAGCAGCCAGACGAATCGGCCAGACAATTCTAGACACGGTTCTTAACCAAGAAAAACCAAATCGTCGACTGTCCGGATGCGGAGGCCCTTGCAGCCTTCAAGCATAATATCCGCGACGAGTGGCTTGCCCGGCACCTGGGACAGGAAAAGACAAAATCTATGGCAGCCCTCACATCACTCATGACCCGCTTCTGTGCGGGTGAGGATAGCTGGCTAGCACACAGCAACAACCTCAGCAAAAATTCTGGCAGCCTGGATATCAAGGACCGTAATGGCAGGCCGCATCGTAACAAAAACAAACGCTGCATTAACGGTGACAATAGTGAAGATACGGCAGTCAATGCCGGATTCAGAGGCTCTAAACCCGGTCAGCGGAAAAAGCCATTCAAAAGAACTACTCCGGGTCCGTCCAATTTGGACCGAATACTCGACCGCTTGTGCCAGATACATGGCACCCCCGAAAAGCCAGCTAACCACACCAACAGGGACTGTTGGGTATTCAAGCAGGTACGCAAGTTAATTGCCGAAAACAATGACAAGGGGCTGGATAACGATGACGAGGAAGAGACCCGACCGCCGAACAATAGAGGACAGAAGGGTTTCCCCCCACAGGTGCGGACGGTGAACATGATATACGCAACGCACAGACCCAAAAGGGAGCGGAAGCGTGCACTCAGGGATGTATACACGATGGAGCCAGTTGCCCCGAAGTTCAATCCATGGTCCTCCTGCCCGATCACTTTTGACCGAAGGGACCACCCCACCAGCATCCGCCATGGCAGATTCGCCGCATTGGTTCTAGACCCAATCGTCGATGGATTTCACCTCACCAGAGTCCTGATGGACGGCAACAGCAGCATGAACCTGCTTTATCAGGACATAGTGCACAAAATGGGCAGAGACCCCTCAAGGATTAAACCTCCCAAGACGAGCTTTAAAGGCGTCATACCAGGTGTAGAAGCCAATTGTATAGGCTCAGTTACACTGGAAGTGGTCTTTGGATCCCCGGATAACTTCCGAAGCGAGGAGTTAATCTTCAACATAGTCCCGTTCTGCAGCGGCTATCATGCCTTGCTCGGACGTACCACGTTTGCAAAGTTCAACACGGTGCCGCACTACGCATACCTCAAGCTCAAGATGCCAGGCCCTCGAGGAGTCATCACGGTCAACGGAAACACTGAACGTTCTCTCCGAACGGAGGAACATACAGCGGCTCTCGCGGCAGAAGTGCAATGCAGCCTCTTAAGGAAATTCTCGAGTCCGGCCGTTAAGCGGCCGGACATAGCTAAGCGCGCCCAGATTAACCTACAACAAGACCACCTGGCACGTTCCGGGCACGCGTAGCAGTGCGGCCCCAACCCCAGCCCCTGCAAAACGTCAAAACAGGTCCTTCGCATACACCATTACGCTCTGAAGATACCATGGGCATGGGGAGAGGGGCACGACCACGATAAGCCCAGACTGCGACTCAACCACACCAGGGGCTCTCAAGTGTGTCGTTCTTTTTTTTCTTTTTACCTTTTATTTTTTACCCACAGGACTCCGCTCGTCAGAGGCCCTGTCTGGCAGCAGACCTGCCGAACTCACGATGCAACGTCGAGGGAAGGATAAAGGCTACGACGAATATACAGGTGGTCTCCATTAGGAGCATTTTTATACACCAATCCGCAGCCTACCGCTGGAGGGGGACATGTTTAACAGTCCCATCCCTTGCTTATCGCACTATTTGTATCGTTCTGCATTCATAGCAGCACTTATTGAATAAAACAATGCAACACCTTTTTGCTCATAATTGCATTTCCTTTTCATACATATGTTCATTTCTGACATGTTGCATCCGTACACTTTGGTACAGTTCTGTTTCCCGTATCATGGTGTGATAAGTCCGAATACTTTCACAAGTACGGCACCCCGAACTTATAGCATTATATGCATCGGCTCCGAATCATGTCTTGGGTCAATAGTTGGGTTTGCCCGGCTCCCATGTTTTGGTACCTTACATTCCATTTTATCGGCTAAGGTAGCACTGGGAGAACCACTGCGATTGCGCCCCAGTTGAGCTGGGTTAACGCCTCAGTGGAGAAAGCTAAAATTGACCGTCATGATGAGGCGAGAGCCGGTCGCTGTTCGAGAGGTTTTTACGAGTCCTTAAAGACTTATGCCGCTTAGAGCGAGGAGCCGGATCTTGTCCGGCCCAGGCGTGGATAGTGCCCCAAATTCGTCCTTCCGAAGACTAGGGGCTTCGGCGAAATTTAAAATTATAGAATTCTATGGCTAAGTAAGAGTGTTCAAGCATTATAAGTCCGGTTGCCTTGTTCGCTGTGTTGAGCGCCTCCCTAGATGGACCCAAAAATGGGAACAAGAGTGCTCAAGTTTATCCCGAACACCCCAGCACTCGTGGCATGGGGGCTGAAGCCGACGACTTGCCATCTCTCAGATTTGATAAACAGCCGCACAGAAGGTAATATTTTAAATTAACAAGCGTTGCTTAGCGCATATGAACTAAGTTTTTAGTGCACAGGATAACAAAATGCGAGTCTACTCAAAAATTACATCTTTGGAGCACTCCCCCGCAATAGTGCGGGCGCCCTTCAGCACACTCTTATAATACATCTCGGGCGTGCGATGCTCCTTGCCCTCTGGTGGCGGATCCGTCACAAGCTTCTGGGCATCCATCTTGCCCCAGTGCACCTTTGCGCGGGCAAGGGCCCGACGGGCACCCTCAATACAGGCGGAGTGCTTGATGACTTCAACCCACGGGCACGCATCCACCAGCCGCCGCACCAGGCCGAAGTAGCTCCCAGGCATGGCCTCCTTAGGCCACAGCCGAACTATGAGGCCCTTCATGGCCTGTTCGGCCGCCTTGTGGAGCTCGACCAGCTGCTTCAACTGGTCACTAAGGGGCACCGGATTTCCGGCCTCAGCATACTGAGACCAGAAGACCTTCTCCGTCGAGCTCCCCTCCTCGGCCCGGTAGAATGCGGCAGCATCGGACACGCTGCAAGGAAGATCTGCGAACGCTCCTGGAGAACTCCGAATTCGGGTAAGCAACAGGTAATTAACACTCACATGCTTACTTTGCATGAAAAATGCCTTACCCGCTGATATTTTCTTCACCACCTCAATCTCCTAGAGGGCCTTGTAGGCTTCGGCCTTAGCGGCTTTGGCACTCTCAAGAGCCATCGCAAGCTCAAACTCTCGTGTCTTCGAGTCACGCTCCAGGCTCTCATGTTTTTTCACAAGATCCTAGAGCTCTTGCGGTACCTCCACCACCCGCGCCTCCTGCTTCTCTCGCTCGGTGCGCTCCGCGGCCGCATTGCGTTCGGCCGCGGCCACCACCTCTTTCAGGGTCGCCACCTCGTTAGTGGCCCCTGCAATACCCACGTTATCCTTGTCATTCTTTTTGCAACCAAAATCCTTTTCTGTAAGGTACAATTTTAATAAGGTGTTACTCACCTTCCTTGTCCTTGAGCTGCTTCTTGGCACGACCGAGCTCGTTCTCGGACCACTCGAGGTTTTCCTTCAAAGTATTGACCTCCGCAGTCAGTGCGGCAGAGGTCAGCAGTGCAGCCTGCAATCCCATATTGACATATTTATTATGACTCCTGCGTATATCTTTTTAGATCCTCAGTCCGGCTTTTCTTTCCGAACACCGAACTGAGCATCAGGGGCTACTATCTATGCGGTACCATTTTATATATATTCAAATTCTTACCTCAAAGCCTGTTAGAAGGCTGCGGCAGGCTTCGGTCAGCCCGCTCTTGGCGAGCTGCACCTTCTGAATCACCGCACTCATAACAGTGCGATGTTCCTCTTTGATGGAGGCGCCGTTGAGCGCCTCCAGCAAATTATCCGGCACCTCCGGTTGGACAGAGTCTGCTGGTGTCACGGTCTTGCCCTTCTTACGAAGGGGCTGCCCGCCGGACTCCAGAGCCACTATGGGATCCGGAGCCGAGTCCGGTGCAAAGTCCGGGAGGTTGTCTTGCGACACCTCTGGGGCCCTCTCCTCCTGGTGGGTCCCTTCCTGGGATCCCACCTCGGCATCGTCCACGTCGCGGGGGGTGGAGGCCGTCGGAAGAGAATCCATATCCGACGCACCTAAGGACCCGCTCGACGAAGTGGGAAGATCATCCTTAGGCGGACTGCAGGGTTGTATGCAGCATTAGAAAGACATTATGTGGCGGAAAATATAAACCTTGAAGTTATTCGGGAGTCCGGATACTTACGATCTCGCCAGGGGCTTGTCCCTTGGAGGCCAGTCCTCGTCGTCGTCACTGGCGTTGGCAGAGAAGTCCGGGGGAAGAGTTTTTCCCTTTTTGGACCCTTCGGCCTCCCTTGTTGGGGAGGCCTTCCTTTTCTTCCCTCCCCCCGCTGGGGGAGAGGCTTTCTTCTTCTCCTCCTCGCCTTGGTGGGAGGAGTCCGCCTCGGATTCATCATCCGATAGCACCTGAAAACGGGAACTCTTCCGAGTCCCCGTGGCCTTCTTCTCCGGCACCACGTGGGGTGCTGGAGCCAGCAGCCCCGTTAGGCGGGCGTCCGCTGGGTCCTCTGGTAATGGGGCCGGACAGATAGTCCGTTCGGTCTTCGCCAGCCAATCCTGTCAAAGGTAAAGGGAGTTTAGATCCCGCATAGAGTCAAACTATGGAAAACAAATGGCAAAATCACTTACCTCGTCAGCTGGACGCTGCGACCGGAATCCGCGATCTTCGGTAGCGGATGCGGGAGCCTCAGCGCCTTTGAACAGCACCTTCCAGACATCTTCGTATGTAGTGTCGAAGAGCCTGCTCAGGGTCTGGTGCTGCGCCGGATAGAACTCCCACATGTTGAAGCCCCGTCGTTGGCACGGGAGAATCCGGCGGATGAGCATGACCTGGACTACGTTGACAAGCTTGAGCTTCTTGTCCACCAGCTTTTGGATGCAGGCTTGGAGTCCGGTCAGCTCCTCCGAATCGCCCTAGATCCGGCCACTCTCTTTCCAGGAGGTGAGCCATGTAGGGATGCCGGATCTGAATTCGGGGGCCGCTGCCCAATCAGGGTCACGCGGCTCGGTGATGTAGAACCACCCCGATTGCCACCCCTTGATGGTTTCCACAAAAGTGCCCTCCAGCCACGTAACGTGGGAAATCCTGCCCACCATGGCGCCTCCGCACTCCGCTTGGCTGCCCTTCACAACCTTCTGCTTGACACTGAAGGTCTTGAGCCACATGCCGAAGTGGGGCTGGATGCAGAGGAAAGCCTCGCACACGACGATAAACGCCGAGATGTTGAGGATGAAATTCGGGGCCAGATCATGGAAATCTAGGCCGTAGTAGAATATGAGCCCCCGGAACAAGGGATGAAGTGGGAAGCCCAGTCCGCGGAGGAAATGGGGAAGAAATACTACCCTCTCATGGGGCCTGGGGGTGGGGATGAGCTCTCCCTCTTCGGGGAGCCGGTGTGCGATGTCGCTGGACAAGTATCCGACGTTGCGCAGCTTCTAGATCTGCCCCTCCGTGACGGAGGAGGCCATCCACTTGCCTCCCGCTCCGGACATAGTTGGAGAAGGTTGAGGTGAGAAGTGCGGACTTGGGCGCTGGAGCTCGAGTTCGCGGAGATGGATAAGCCAAAGAGGAAGAAGGCGCTGGTAAAAGGGTTGGATCTTTATCCCCTTATATGGGCGGACAAAAACATGTGTCCCCACTGGCCTGGTAAAACTCGCTTATCTCCCAAGCGTCACAATCAATGGCACGGTTGGGTTACCCACGTCCATATTGATGGCAATCCCGGAATAAGGGGAACACGATCTCTGCTTCGACAAGACGTGCCAAGGAAACCGCCTCGCTAAATGCGCTGAGGTGATACAATAAAAACAATTCGAGTAAAGGCTTGGTAATGGTGTGACATCACGCCACAAAATACGTCAGCAGATTGAACTTGTGTAATGTTATTCTCTCTACGGTGGTACGTGGAATTTATTTTTGCAGAGCCGGACACTATCCTGATGTTCACAATCTTCTATAAAATTCGGAGGAAGAACCCGCCTTGCAATGCCGAAGACAACATGCGCGCCGGACTCGTCGTCATTGAAGCCTGGTTCAGGGGCTACTGAGGGAGTTCCGGACTAGGGGGTGTCCGGATAGCCGAACTATCGTGATCGGCCGGACTCCAAGACTATGAAGATACAAGATTGAAGACTTCGTCCCTTGTCCGGATGGGACTTTCCTTGGCGTGGAAGGCAAGCTTGGCGGTACGGATATGTAGATCTCCTACCATTGTAACCGACTCTGTGTAACCCTAGCCCTCTCCGGTGTCTATATAAACCGGATGGCTTTAGTCCGTAGGACAAACAATAATCATACCATAGGCTAGCTTCTAGGGTTTAGCCTCCTTGATCTCGTGGTAGATCTACTCTTGTAACACACATCATCAATATTAATCAAGCAGGACGTAGGGTTTTACCTCCATCAAGAGGGCCCGAACCTGGGTAAAACATCGTGTCCCTTGTCTCCTGTTACCATCCGCCTAGAGGCACAGTTCGGGACCCCCTACCCGAGATCCGCCGGTTTTGACACCGACAGCGGACGCGGAGGCGCTGGCCACCGACTCGTCGCTCTCCGCGCACCCGGCTTCTGTCGCTGCTTGCATGGCGCGGCCGCCGGCATGGGAGTCTCGGCCACAGAAACGGGAGACGCGGTACTAGGTGGCGGCGTGGACGGCAGCAATGACGCTCGTGCACCGCTCCTCATCGAGCTAGCCTGGAGCGGCGAGTTGCTGAACCGCACGCCGGCTTGGGGCGGCAACTGGCTCCGTCGGGCGAGGGTAGGGAGGTGGATCAGCAAGCTGCATAGCTCGTATCCGGCGAGCTACCCAGCCGGCTTGGATGTGAAATAACTGCTCTTTGTAAGCCATTATAAGAGTGGACAAAATGGTGGAGGAGATAGGGGAGCGGCGGAGGTGTGCGATTCTTGGCCGGCGTTTGGCCTCGTTTAAATAGGAGATTAAATAGACGGCGGATGGGAGGAGCTTGGTCGGCGTTACATTTAACACCGGCCCGGTCATGAACGGACGTGTGTCCAGAGTGGGTTTCTCGCTTCCACACGGGCGGGTTTCATGGAGGCGTTTGAATGCAGCACGGAGGCGTGTTCAGCCGGGCGTGCCGCGAGTGGCGCCCTCGACTCTGACCTAGGACACGGTGCTATTCTTCCACTGACGTGTGGGCTCTTTGGGTGCATGGCCTGCATGTCAGTGACCCAACGTAGGAAGTGCACAACAGAGGAACCTTTGGTGGGCCAGGGCGGTCAGAAGCAGGCATTTCATAAACCGATGATTGTTCATTGAGTGTGACGTCATCTTTTTTCATGTAGTTAAGCCTACTATGTTGATAGCCCGTTCGATACATTGTGATTCATAAAGACCATTGCAAACATCAATGTTCTGCTTATCACAGATAAGATTGATTAATACCCGTAACAATCCATGTCCTTAACAAAGGGTGCATGCACGTATAGGTTGAGCGTGTGTCTTGCGTCATGTGTTGTGTGCATGCAGGCGTGCGAGTGTTGCGTGCGTGCAAGGGTGCGTTTCAGTGTTGCATGCATGGGTGCATACGTTCGTGTGTTTGTGAGTGCATGTGTATGTGTCAGTGTTGCACGCCAGCATGCGTGTGTGTGTACTTTATGTGTATGTGTCAGTGTTGCACGCCTACATGCGTGCGTGTCTTGCGTGCGTGCATGTGTACGTGCGAGGTGAGGCTACATGTCAGTCGACTGACTTTTTCATCTCTGGTCATTAGATTTTCCAGCCGTTGGATACGAAATCAAGGGCCTCCGGTTTATCATCAAACTCCACCCCCCTAAGCCGCCAGCCACCACCGGCCGAACCGCCCGTGGCCGGCCCGCCCTCCCCGAAACAACTCCCCACCGCCGGTCCGCCGATGCACCGGCCATCCCTCTAGGACCCCCCTCCCCCCCCCGCGCGCCGAGCTTTTTTCTTCGGGGATCCCCACCCCACAGTCCAATGAACGCCCCCCAACCTCCGGTGACTGCCAACCAGAGGTCTCACGACTTCGAATACCCACCGACCACTAGTTTATTACCATTTATGTCCCCATATACACACTGATGGGTGGGCCCTATGGTAATGTGCGCTGCTGAATGTGGACCGTTTGACCGGTCAATTGATCGTGTTATCAACAAATTACGGAGCTGTATGGTGAGCCAGTGACCTTATGATCACCCTAAAATGTACTCCTATTTTATTAACACAGTACAGACTCAAACTACCATTTCTTTCTTTCATATACGGGCTGACAGGTGGGCCCCATGATTACGCGCCCCGATGGTGCAACACTAGTTGTGCCGTTTGACTGGTCAATTGATTGTGTCATCAACAAAATACGGAGTTGTACGGGTGAGCCAGTGACCGTATAATCATGACATGTGTTTGTTTAACATGGTACAGACGCAAGGGCTCATATATACGTGCAAGCACTCACCGCTATAAGCGCACACACGCGAACCCTACCCCTATGAGCACCTTCGAGAGAGTGGGCCATTATATATGATCTTGAGATTTTACGAAGTCACCATAGGTGCCTCGTAGTCGAGTGGAACGTCTCCTCCTACTGAACATACATCGCCGGAAAATACTGAAATTAACACAAGATAAATGCGAGCACCGGGACTTTAACCTTGGTGGGCTCGAGAAACCACTGTCCTCTAACCATCCAACCACATGTTGGTTAGCACGACAAAATGTATGTGGTGACCATGATGAGCTTATTCTGAAGTCCAGTGACCATATCGTGCTTTCGCTTCAAATAGAATGACCGTAAGTGTCGTCAACAAAATATGGAGCACGCATCAAATGCAAAGTCCGTCAGTGTCATCAACAAAATATGGAGACGTATCATGAGCTAGATACCATTGTACTATTGTATATGCTTATTTTCTTAGTGGCCGATTGCGAGTGTGGTGTGGTGGGCACATCATTTCTAGTTGTGGTGGGTCAACATGAAGACTCATGGGTCGGTTCCATCCTACGCCACATATAGGTTGGACGAGACATGTTATACGAAGACCCGTGTGGAGGACTTGGCGTACAACACGAAGCTACCAGAGTTGCGGAGGACTCTATCCCCACTGGTGATAAGCCGACTATATATGATTTGTAACCCTAGGCCCTTAGTATGTTATACAAGCTTGGGGGCTAGTTCGTCGATAGTATACACACACGCACAATGCCTGGTATTCACGTGTACTTTGTACGCACCCCTATCACTAATATACAGTACCAGGAGTAGGTTCTTTCTTCAACTGCAAAGGGTCCGCTCCGAACTAGGGTAAAACTTTGCCTCGTAATACCATCCAGCCTAACAGCCAGGGATATCCTACTGAATGATATGATGAAATCATATCTGCCAACAACTATTAGAGAGGTGTGTCAGGGGGGGGGAGGGCAATGTGTGCGAGAGAGGCCTAAAGATAATGTGCATGCGGGAGACACGTAGGCACATATATGTGCGTATAGAGGGCTAGTAGAGACCGTGCATGTGTATATATGCATGTAAGAGAAATAGTGTTTTCCAACTGAGATTAGTGAAGAGAGTGGTACATAGTAGTCAGAAAGAGAGAGAGAGAGAAATAGAGACAGCATGTGCGTGAGACACCCCGACACCCTAAGAGAGATTGTGAGCATGTGTGAAAGAGAAATGCCAATGCATATAAAGTGTGTGCACTTATGCGTTAGATAGAGAGATATATAACGCGTTTGTGAGAACAGGGCGAGGTATAGTGCATCTATGTGTAAAAGGCGGTTCTATGCATTAAATTAAAATATAAATGGCATTATTATTTTTGGATGATATCATGAATTTTGCAAAATTGCGTATGGAAGAAAATCGGTCTATCAAACACCCATACTCTATTGAATTCTAGCATGTGCATGTGTTTATTTCATATTATCGATCCATAGAGTGAGAGCGGTTTGAAATACAGGCAATGGATGCTTTTGCAATTCATATATAAACATTAATTAGTGCACTCCATGTTGTTAGTGTGAAGCACTTTATACATTTGTCACTTGCATGGATACATTCCAAATTGCTAGCTACGTAATAAAATACATGTCGAATTCAACATAAAGGGGGTCTCGAAGATTCGAATTCATAGGAAGTGCATTCATCTATTTGAACCCAAGATAATGGCATTTGTAAATCAGATGTAAAAGGGGGCATCAATCTTTGTTGTGAGTTTGAACAAGCTATATATATTCATACGCATATCTAACTTTTTTTTTCTGCAACCAAGGAGATTATATCTGGAACCATGCATGAACTGAGGTAAGTTGCATATTTTTTAATATATACTCGTGTACAATGTATATTAAAATGTACCCCCTCCATTCCAAAATAATCGTAGCTTTAGGATTTTCAAGAGTAAAGATTTGTGAAGTTTGAAAAATCCTGAAAGTTCAATTCAAGAGAACCGAAAACGTTAATGCTTCTGCTCCCAAATATTGAACGAAGCGCCAAATAGGCCTCTGGTCACCCAAAACTGCGCGAGACTAATGTTTTGGTGGTAGGAAATTACTGTCCTGACTCTGACCCGTGTAGCCTATCGGCCCGATGTCCAAAGGTCTAAACCGGGGTAGGTTTGTAACTTCACCAAGATGCCAGTCTCAACCGCCTCCGAGAAGCATTCATACGCCATGGGCGCCTAAACACACATGCGCTCGGCCAAAATCTATCCCTCCCACATTTGGGACACCTGACATGACTGTCCTACCCCCAATCCGCAATATGTCCGAAATTTTAGATGGGGGCAAAGTTTGTAACTTTCCCCAAATTTCAAACAAGCGCGTCTCAAACCGAAACATTGTTCCCCCTTAGTTCCCCGCCTCCCTCCGTTTCCCCATTCATACTCTGTGGGCGTGAAAACGCCCTCTCCACCAGCCGCGAAACCCCGCCCTCCTCTGTCCTCCACCCCATAGCGGCCAATCCACCGCCGCCCTCCTCCATCACGCCGGAGCCGGTACCCCGATGTTGTCGTCCAACGCAACCGCAATTGCAACGCCTTCAAGGACTTAGCAGCTGAAGCAGAGGTAGAGCTACCTCCACGACACCGACGCTGACGTGTGCCATACCAGAACCACTCCGACCATGCTGTCCTGTGCCTCACTGCTGCAGCTCCACTGTCGCAACCGTCCACCGCACCAGAGCTGTTCCTGCTATGCCGTCGTTCGCCGCCTCGGATCTGCTTCCCCGCCGCTGACAGACGGCCACCGCACCACACTCAACAACTTGGCCATGGGTTCGTCCAAGGCTGCACCGTCCTCCACAACTTCTGGTTTTCGGCGAACAACAAGATCGTCGGAAAAACATAAGGAGGACACAGCACTGCTAGCAGAAATAGGTACTCCTCTTCCCTTATTCGTGCAAATCTTACGTCTCCGCTCACATCGTATTCATCTCACGAAAGAAACTAGTTGAGCGCTTCTTACTGCATCTTCTTCGTGATACTAAATGCACAAGGTTTCCTCCGTTTTACTATTTCACCTTTGCTAGAGGTCAGTAGCCCGCCTGGATTTCAATTCAGGGTCAGTCGAACCGCAATTAAAAGAAGCAGCACCCGCTTAGGCGCGCGGAGCACCTAGTCCGCCTGTTCCCTGGGGAAGCGGCGCATCGATGTCTATCATAGGGGTGTGGGGCGCAGGAGCTGCTTGCGCCCGATCTGGAGGTTGGCGGGGCTTGAATGGATGGCCGGGGGGCGGTGCCAAGCACGGCGGTGCGGTGAGGTCGAGGGGAGGGCGCAGGCAGGGGAGGAATACTGGGCCGGTGGTCGCTGGCGTTTCGAGGAAGATCGTCAACACTGACTGGCTGGAGGTAGATGAAGGCGATCTGCCCGTTCTTTGTACATCGGACGGTGCAAAACAAAATGGACTGACCTATTTGCTTTCAGTTGACTGTTATTTTCATAGAATCCTGTAGTAATTGAGTGTGCCATGCATGTTGTAGAGCTATCATATGTCTCCCGTCATTTATTTCTCACCGACCTACTATCTGCTACCTTTACACTCTACTAATTGTGCACACACTTCACGCATACTCACATTGTTGTTTTTTTATGCATGGGTATTTCAGACTTTGAGGCAGTGTTGATGAGTGCAGAAAAGAAAAGACAGAAGTCGCTCCAGTATAATTTGAAGATAAGCACTAAGCGTTTTAGCGCTCTAATGGGTGCAGTGTGAGCAGTTGGAGACAGTAAACGTAGCTCTGCAGTTGATGATCTCAATTGCCACACACAACCATCCCAGGTGCTTGCTTTAACTTCGCGCTGTCAAATGTGGTTGCATGTTGCATATGGTGTCTAGCTTGTATTGCTTCCAATTTGGTTAAATTGCATCTGCTTACTTTACACATTATACCTTTGATAATGACATGCCTTCCTGTTTTTGATACATACTACATATGTCTATTAACCATGTTCGTACATCAATCTAATGCTCTTTTGTATCCCTCGTCAATCACTTATGATGAGACAGTCACCCGGGTGGGTTACTGTGAGACGCGCTACTCGTTTAAAGAGTGCAGTGTCATCCTCCCCACATGATTCTCAAGAAACAACAAGGCTAAATGAAGATAGTCAACGTAGCTCTCTAGTTGATCACCGCAATTCCCCCACACCACCATCGCAGGTGCTTGCTCTTACTTGGCAGTGTGATATGTGGTTGCATGTTGCATATGGTGTCTACCTTGTAATGCTTCTAATTAGGGTAAATTGCATCTGCTTAGTTAACACATTATACATGTGAATATGACATGCCTTCCTGTTTTTGGTACATACTACGTCTTTCTATTAACCATGTTCTTACATAAAACTACTTTTCTTGTGTATCCCTCATCAATGCTCCTAATTTGTTAAATTGCATCTCCTTAGCTTACACATTATACATGTGAATATGACACGTCTTCCTGTTTTTGGTACATACTACATCTGCCTATCACACCATGTTCTTACATCAAACTACTGTTCTTGCGTATCCCGTGTCTATCACTTATGATGAGACAGTCACGCGCGTGGGTTAATATGAGACGCAATCCTCTTATAAAGAATGCAATTTCATCCTTTCCACATGATTCTCAAGAAACAACAAGCCTAAATGAAGATATTGAACGTTGCTCTGTACCTAAAGACCGCACTTCCCCTATACCACCATCATAAGTGCTTGCTCCAACTTCGCAGTGTGATATGTGGTTGCATGTTGCATACGGTGTCTAGCTTGTAATGCTTCTAATTAGGGTAAATTGCATATGCTTAGTTTACACACTATACCTGTGAATATGACATGCCTTCCTATTTTTGGTACACACTACATCTATGTGTTAACCTTGTTCTTACATGAAACTACCTCTCTTCTGTATCCTGCATCAATCACTTACAATGAGTCACCTTTATTCGTTGCATATTGCATATTATTTCTAGCCTGTTGCCATGTATTGCTTCTAATTTGGTCAAATACATTTGTTAGGGCACCCTTTTAATTTGGCAGAGTGATATTGGTTTCATATTTCATATGGTTTCTAGCTTGCATCGATTCTAACAAGTTCAAGCACCTTGTGCTTAGTTTACACTTTATACATAATACATGTCAATATGTCACGCCGTCCTGTTTTTCATACATATTCCATCCTCCTATCATGTGTCTGCCTTACATGAAAGTAGTGTTCGTCAGTATCATGCATCAATAAATTTTGAAGAGCAAATTTTATTCCTTTTTCTTGTGGGTTTGACTTGACAAGGCAAAATCAAGAAAGAGGAAGGAAAAGAGTAAGGAAGGTGATGATGGTGGTCCTCTGCAGCAATGTAAACGGAGCATCAGTACCGATTCTCCTTGTACTGATAGTGCATTACAAGGTCCAAGTCTCCGCTCCCCTACTCCACCATCCAAGGTGCTTGCTCTAACTTGGCAGTATGATATCTGGTTGCATGTTGCATATGGTGTCTAGCTCGTATTGCTCCTAATTAGTGTAAACTACATCTGCTTACCTTACACATGATACATGTGAATATGACACGCTTTCCTGTTTTTGGTACATACTATATCTGTCTATCACACCATGTTCTTACATGAAACTACTCTTCTTGTGTATCCTGCATCAGTCACTTATGATGGGACACCTTTAAGTTGGCAGTGTGATATTGGTTTGCGTCTTGAATATGATTTCTAGCATGTATTGCTTCTAGTTTGATGAACGCCACCTATGACGAGACAATTTTAACTTGGCAGAGTGATATTGATTGCACCTTCCATATGGTGTCTGCCAGTGTTTCTAATTTGTTGAAGTGCCTTCTGCTTAGTTACCACATCATAGGTGTGAATATGTCAAGCCGTCCATTTTTTCATACATATTCCATCGTATCATGACTTTGCCTTTCATCAGAGTAGTGTTCGTCAATATCATGCATGAATGAGTTCTGAAGAGCGAATGATATTCCTTTTTCTTGTCGGTATGACCTCACAATGCAAAATCAATAAAGCTGAAGGAAATTGGCAAGGCATTGGATGATGGTGGTCCTTCCGAGCAACTGAAACCGAGGTTCTATATAGATTCTACTCCGCCATCCTCCCAACAAGATTCGCAAGACAACGCAAGCCTAGACAGTCAACGTAGTTGTGTAGATGATGAGCACATCTCCCCTACTCCACCATCACAGGTGCTCGCTCTAACTTGGCACTATTATATGTTGTTGCATGTTGCGTATGATGTCTAGCTTGTATTGCTTCTAACTTTGTTGAATTGCATCTGCTTACTTTACACATAATGCCTGTGAATATGACATGTGTTCCTGTTTCTACATCAGACTACTATTCTTGCATATCCCGCATCAGTCACTTATGATAAGGCACCTTTAAGTCGCCACTTTGATATTGGTTGTGTCCTACATATGATTTCTAGCATGTACTGTTTCTAATTTGTTGAAACGCCATACAGTTTGAACATGGCAGAGTGATATTGGTTGCATCTTTCATATGGTGTCTAGCTTGCAGTGCTTCTAATTTGTTGAAATGCCTTCTGCTTAGTTACCACATCATAGGTGTGAATATGCCACACCATCCTGTTTTTCATACATATTCCATCCTCGCATCATGTGTTTGCCTTTCATCCGAGTAGTGTTCGTCAGTATCATGCATGAATGAGTTCCGAAGAGCGAATTTTATTCCTTTTTCTTATTGGTTTGACTTCACAATGCAAAATCATTACAGCTGAAGGAAATTAGTCCGGCAGTGGATGATGTTGGTCCTTCGAAGCAACTCAAATAGGGGGTCTCTACAGATTCTACTCCGCCATCCTCCCAACAAGATTCGCAAGACAACACAAGGCTGGACAGTCAACATAGCTGTGTAGATGATGAACACAGCTCCCCTACTACACCATCACAGGTGCTTGCTCTAACTTGACACTACTATATGTGGTTGCATGTTGTGTATGATGTCTAGCTTGTATTGCTTCTAACTTGAATTGCATCTGCTTACTTTACACATAATGCCTTTGAATATGACACGTGTTCCTGTTTCTAGAACATACGTGTACATGATGAGCACATCTCCCCTACTCCACCATCACAGGTGCTTGATCTTACTTGGAACTGTTATACGTGGTTGCCTTTTCCGTATGATGTCTAGTTTGCATTACTTCTGATTATGTAGAATTGCATCTGCGTAGCTTACAACTTATACCTGCAACGATCACTTACCCATAAGACACATTTAACTTGGGACTGTGATGTAGGTTGCATCTTGCATTGTCTTCTAGCTTGTACTGCTTCTAATTTCTTGAAATGGCACTTACAACGAGACACTTTTTACCTGATAGAGTGATATTGGTTGCATGTTCATATGGTGCCTAGCTTTCATTTCTTTTAATTTTGTTGAAATGCCTTCCGCTTACTGTTTTTTCATACATATTCTATCCTCCTATCGTACGTGTGAATATGAAACGCTGTCTTTTTTTTGTATATATTCCGTCCTCCTATCCTGCACTTGCCTTACATCAAAGTAGTGTTCGTCTGTATCATGCATCAACCAGTTATGCAGAGCTAATTTTATTCATCTTCTTGTGGTTTTGACTTCATAAGGAAATATCAGAAAATAGGAAGGAAAAGAGTAAGTTAGGGATGTTGGTGGTACTCCGCATCGACGCAAATAGAGACTCTCTAGATTTGCGACTGCTACTGCTAATGAAGTTGAAGTCCCAAGTCTACATGATGAGTTCATCTCCCGTACTCCACCATCGCAGGTGCTTGCTCTAAGTTGACAGTGTGACAATTGGTTTCATGTTGCATATGTTGTCTAGCATGTATTTCTTCTATTTTGATTAAATTGCACCTGCTGAGTTTATACGTTATACATGTGCATATGACATGGCTTTCTGTGTCTAGAATACACTACATCTATCTATCATACCATGTTCTTACATCAAAGTACTACTGTCATGTATCCCGCATCAGTAACTCATGATTGGACGCTTTTAACATGGCAGTTTGATAGTGGTTGTATCTTGCATTGATTTCTACGTTGTACTGCTTCTAATTTTTCGAATTGCCACTTATGACAAGACACTTTTAACTTGGCAGAGTAATATTGGTTGCATCTTTCATATGGTGTCTAGCTTGCATTACTTCTATTTTCTTGAAAATCCTTCTGCTTAGTTTGCACATCGTAGCTGGGAATATGTCATGCCGTCCTGTTTTTCTTACATATTCCATCCTCATACGGTTGTCTTACATCAAAGTATTGCTTGTATGTATCATGCATCAATGAGTTCTGAAGAGTGATTTTATTCTTTTGTGTTGTGGGTACAGCTTGACATGGCAAAGTCAAAAAAGAGCAAGGAAAATAATATAGTAGGGAGTGTTGTTACTCGTCGGGTGAAACGGAAAAGGTTGTGCCGTCGAGATTCTGCTGGTACTTATAGTGCAGTAGAAGGTCCAAGTCCACCGGCTAAATCTACAAACACAGTATCACCTGCTCCACCAGCTGCAGCATCCGCTTCAACTGTACCAGCATCCCAACCAGTTACTTGTTCGTTTGCTCCGGAACTGGCCAGTTCCCAAGTTGTCTTCACACCTAACACTACTTCCGAAGCACTGCTGACACAACAGGACTTGGCAAGATCAGATGAACCTCGTGAGCATCAACACCAATACGGTACCTGACCGAGTCAAGTTGCAGTTGCATGCTCCTTTATATGTACTCTCACAGTTTGATGTACACTAACACTTTCCATATTCGTTGTTGAACTAGCACCACGGCGCAAGCGGAAACAGACATCAGGGATAATGCTTGATAGATTAACAAAATCTAAAGGAGGAAGAATGGAGATCCATTTTGAGGCAGGTTTAAAAAGGCCACGTGATGCTACAGAGTCAGCCAAGTTAGTATCAGAGGCAGCTGTTGCCGTTAGGTGTCATGCGCATATCCTCCCAACGTGGATCCAGTACAGGAATGAGAAAGACAATACCCAGTTTAACACCTTCCTCGACCATTTATCCGTAAGTAATGTTATTCATCACAATTAGTAATATTGTCTTGCTCTGTCCCATACTTTCTAGCTTCCTCTTAATAAGACTCACATTATTTTTTTCAACAGATGAGGTTCAAGTTGGATCCGAAAGATGATGCAACTAAACAAGCATGCACTCATGTTTTTCAGTCTGCTCTACGACAGTATCGGTACCACCTTAGAAAATCTCACTTTGAAGGCAAGGCTAACAATGAAATCGCCCAAACATCTCCAATGGAATATATTACAGATGAAGACTGGACAACCCTCATTAAACACGGGTCTGTCCAAAGTATCAGGTAGGCTATATGTATTTGATCAGACCACATATTGAACTTGTATTTATGTATGTGCTTACAAGTGTATCTTCTTCTAGGCTAACTGTTTGAAGAACAAAACCAACCGTTCTAAAGTGAAATTCCAACAGACAACAGGATCTCGTAGCTATATTGCACACTGCGAGGCTCTTGTAAATAGCTGCTACTTCCTTTTTTGTGTGCCATAGTATCTATATTGACTTGTTCCAAATACAGAGGAAAGCCCGTGCGGACCAAAAAGAACCTAAACCGAATGCAGTGCAAATCTTCAAGGATTGCCACACCAGCAAGATGAAGGGCATGAGCACACCAGTTCAAGCCGCTGTTGTAAGTCCTTACTCCTCCTACCTTGATCTGATTGGTACTATGATGTGTTCATTTAACTACTTGGTTTGCAGCCAATGTCAGTTACTCTGTTCACTTTTATACACAGTTGTCTTAACGTATCATTTCACCTTACATGGTTTAAAAGAGATGAAGGATATTCTTTTGGTCTTGATCTGTAATCTAGTTGTTATGTTCACGTGCGCACACAATGATAAAATAGCCTATTTGTTTTATATCTGTTTGCCCATGATATGAATGATTTCATACTATGTTCATCCTACTTTAAACCATGTCTCTTTATCCTTAGATGTCAACGAATGTGAGGAAATAGACAATACAGTAGGCATGCTACATGGACATATGTTCCGAAAGTGATTTTATTATGTAGTTGGCACTACAATACATGCTAATGTATTACAGTAGTTCACCAAAATAAGTTATGTATAAACGTTTAACCTACTTTGTTTGTTTTTGTCTCATTAGTAACTTATCTGGTACACTAATCTACAAGTTCAAACTTTCAGGAAGCTATGGAACAAATGATTGAACAGCCCCAACCACCTGAAGGTGACGAGGCTACTACAGGCACAATGTCACCTCTTGCTGCAGTGCGTTAGTATCTCTCCACTAACAGTGCAAAAAGCACATTCCTGCGTAATTCTGGGTTGGTTCTCAAGGTAACCTCGTCCAAATCGCCTACTGAACAAAATCTTCCTGCTAGACAGAGTGATATATATGTGCTCCAGACACAAGTCCAATCCCTAATGGACGTTGTTTCGGAAACAAGAATAGTGGTTGAGAAATGTCGTCAAGATATGAATGGTTTTGAAACCAGACTATCAGACATTCGCTTCGTTGTTCAAGAGCAATGGAGGAAAAAAGGTGGAGATCGTGCTGCTCCATCAGATTCTACAGCCTAAAACATTAGCACTCAGGTCAAATGATATGTGCTTCTATACATCTGATGGTGCTTTTATCTGGAAGGACTGTAAACTTTATGCCAACAGGCCTTTTGTTGTATGGTTGGAATTTATTTTGTTGTGATACAACATTTATGATGCTGCCACAGGCTACAGTAATTACGATGCTATTTTTGTATAGTGTAGGTTTATCTTAGTAATGTATTCGGCCGAAAGCTTCGTAGGAGCCCAACATGCCAACATTCATCGGGCCCATTCCAATTGGGATAAAAACGATTACGGGCCGAAATTGGCATGTAGCCCACTAAAAATATCTGGGCTTAAATCAGCATAAGCTTTCATATTTTTCTGGTAGGCCTGTGTCCATAGTGGGCCTTTAACAGGCCTAAACATAATTTGGGCCCTCAGTAAAAATAGGCCGTTTACAGGTGTAAATATCTTGAGCCCATAAAAACCATGGACCTTTAATAGACCAAAAGTGAGATTGGGCCCTGATTGTGCCAAATAACCCACTGGACTTAGCAGGCCGAAATGGTGGCCCATTTACGATGCGGATATTTGACAGGCCAAAATTCGGACGGGCCGTAAATGCGCCGACCTAATACACGGGCCTTTAACAGGCTGGAACTTCGGTCGGGCTAGAGTATCGTCATTTTTATATGGGCCGTTAATGGGCCCGATATGATGTTGGGCCACATATGGCCCATGGTTTACGTCCGGCGTTAACAGGCCGAAAATGACAACAGGCCGAAAGTGGCCCAAATCTATAGTGGGCCTCTAACAGGCCGAATGACAGACATGGCCAAATATGACCCAAATCCTTCACAGTCGTCTATGGGCCGAAAGTTTTGATGGCCTGTAAATGGGCCCAAATGAAGCCGGACCTTTAACAGGCCGGAAATACACCGGGCTGTAATTCGGCCCAATTACTTAGCGGACTGTTAACGGGACAGAAGTGACCATGGGCCGCATTGATGACAAGTTTAGACCAGGCCGTTGATGGGCCGATTTGACAGAGAATGTTGGGCCTTTAGCTGGGCCGACCCATTATGGTCTGCAGAATCTTGTGGGCCTTTAGCTGGGCCGGCCCATTATGGTCTGCAAAATCTTGTGGGCCTTTAGCTGGGCTGGCCCATTATGGTCCGCAAAATCGTGTGAGCCTTTAGCTGGGCCGACCCATTATGGTCCACTAAATTTTGTGGGCCTTTAGCTGGGCCGGCCCATTATGGTCTGCTAAATCTTATGGGCCTTCGGTTGGGCCAGCCCATTTAAACTTTGTGGATCACTTTTGGGCCGGTCCACGTGTCAACATATCATAGGCCCATCTCGACCGTTGGATGAGTGACACCTGTGCCAACGTGGAGCTGACACGTGGATCCGTCAGCCAATGAGAATTTTACAAGTGGAAAATCGGCATTGGTCGTGGCTGTTAACGGGTTATCGGATCCGAAATCAGACCTGATAGCTTAATGGCATTCCATTACGGTGGATGCCACATGTTGGTCACCCTTGATGAAAGCACTTAGGTGACGCGCGATTTATCGTCATGGAAGTGGACACTTCCGTGATGATAATAACACTTCTACGAAGGCACAGGTATGACTATCTTGATTCTGTCATAAATTTGTCATGGATGTACATGCATGACAAAAAACGCGACCTACTGTGACAAACACGTATCATCACGGAAGTGTATTTTTTTTGTAGTGCTACCTGGCGCGCCAAATGTCAGATTCAGGGATCCGCAGACCGAAGAAGGTTCAAACTCTGGGGCGTGTGCGAAGAACTCAACCTCTCGAGCTCACCAACTCATCGCCCTACAGCCTAGCCTAGCCGAATTCATGTGAGCAAGGAAGAAGATGAACACAACAATTTACCCAGGTTCGGGCCACCTTGCGGTGTAATATCTGTTGGGGAACATAGTAATTTCAAAAAAATTCCTACGTACACGCAAGATCATGGTGATGGCATAGCAACGAGAGGGGAGAGTGTTGTCCATGTACCCTCGTAGACCGTAAGCGGAAGCGTTATGATAACGCGGTTGATGTAGTCGTACGTCTTCACGATCCGACCGATCCAAGCACCGAACGTATGGCACCTTCGAGTTCAGCACACGTTCAGCTCGATGACGATCCCCGGGCTCCGATCCAGCAAAGCTTCGGGGATGAGTTCTGTCAGCACGACGGCATGGTGACGATGATGATGCTCTACCGGCGCAGGGCTTCGCCTAAACTCCGCGACGATATGACCGAGGTGGAATATGGTGGAGGGGGGCACCGCACACAGCTAAGGAACAATCCGTAGATCAACTTGTGTTGTCTATGGGGTGCCCCTGCCCCCGTATATAAAGGAGGGAGGGGGAGGCCTGCCGGCCCTTGTTGGGCGCGCCAGGAGGAGTCCTCCTCCTCCTAGTAGGAGTAGGACTCCTCCTTTCCTACTCCTACTAGGAGGGGAAGGAAGGGGGAGAGGAGGGGAAGGAAAGAGGGGGGCGCCGCCCCCCCTCCTAGTCCAATTCGGACCAGAGGGAGAGGGGGCGCGCGGCCCTTCCTCGCCGCCCCTCTCTCTTCCCACCAAGGCCCATGTGGCCCAT